>NC_048302.1:98539634-98839634 GCF_013100865.1 Trachemys scripta elegans | reverse complement strand
AAGCAAGGTTTTAGGAGCATTAATTAATGCTCACGTATGTGCCAATTTCAGTTTTTAGCACTAAGTATTTAGACCCTTTCTGACATCCTGTGGTCATTCTACTTACGAAATATATCTAAGGATTTATACAAAAAAAGGACATAATATTTCGTTTACATAATCTTACATTAGCTATTAACGCATTAAACTCTTCTCTAAGAAAAGGAGGATATTCCCCCAACGTATTTTAAGGAAAGTACAGTATATGTATAAATCCGCTGCACAGACAAAAACAGCATCAAGACCAAAAAAGCAATACTTTATTTAAAAGGTATTCTTTACCAGAAGCTATAAATGGTAAAATGAATCGAATAAAACTAATCATAAATACAATACTTAGTTTTATAATTTTGTATAAATTGCACACATTCAAAGGATTCTGCAAAGCACTAAAAACTTCTGATATATTATGGACCCAAAGTGGCAAAGCTCTTAACACATGCTTAACTTTATACATGTGACTAGCCCTGTTAGTCAATGAAATTGTTAATGTGTAGGAAGTTAAGCACATGTATGTTTGCAGGACTGGGCCTAAATCAATAATATAGGTTTACTTTTCTGCTTTTATTATTAAAAAGTTAAGTAACAACTTCATACTTTTTTTGGAAGGGGCAGGGGAGGGGAATAGGGAAGAGAGGGAAAAAAGATAACATTTACAAAACAATACACAGAAAAGAAAGAAGATAGTATAGTGAAAAATGTTATTTTCCAAAACTCTTCTATCATGACATTTTTAACAAAAATAATTTTAAAAAAGTTATTGTGCTCCTGTACCTTGCCTTTTCTAAAAGCCTTGAAATTGCAGGGCAAACAAATAAGCAGTTATTGGAGCTTTATAATACTTACAACACCCCAGCCTTTAAACAAGCTCTGTACATAAAACATAGGCTCTATACTGGCTTCTAAACTATACTGGTTTCTGGAAGTTGCTTTAATTAAAACAAAGTTTATCACAATACATAAACATAGCTAAATGAGCTCTTATATTTTCTCACTTTATTCCACTTTAACAACTCTAACATAAGCAAAAAATCTCTCTTCTAATTTTAATGCCTGAATTGCGTAGGCAAGCATAACAATTGCTGATTTGCCTGTCAACCAGTGTTCATTTTTTCATATGTAAAGGAAAGAAGTTTAAAGCTTAAATGCTCGTGATTAGAAGGGTGCAGAGTATGTGTTTATACCTTCATATCCTTGTAAAGAAGCAGATTTCCTTCCCGTAATACAAAATAACGCTCTTGAAATTTATTTCCAGACAGTAATTTTGATGGTTCTTCTTTGTATTTCAGATAGCCTGCTTTCACACTACCTTTTACATTCTTCTCTGTCAAGAAGATGAAAAGCATTTGGTTACAGTATTTTTAAATATTGGAAATCAACGAGTATTGAATTTTAATGTGCTTAGCATTATTATATACCAACCCTATGATACCAGAATGTTATTGTTCTAAACTTTCTTATTCAAAAGTTTATGACTACTATATTGGTGCTGAAAGATGTCCTATTGATAGCACAGACAGAGACCATGTAAGCTGTCTATACTGTCTCATCAACATACTTCAATATGAACATGGAGAGACTAAAATACATTTCTAGGAAAGAATATCCCAAAGCTTAGTTAGATCTTAGTTTCTTCAATGAGTCTAATACTAACTGATACCTTTTGTTGAATAATGTATTTTATCATGCTGGACTGTGGTAGGTCAACTTATTTCTAGAGCTGGTCAACAATTTTTGAATGTAATGTGGCGTGGGTAAAAACCTGCCTTTTCTGAAAAGTTTTGCAAATATTTAGGAATATATATATGTGTGTGTGTGTGTGTGTGTGTGTGTGTGTGAGAGAGAGAGAGAGAGAGAGAGAGAAAATTTGTGGCTTTTTAAAAATCCAAACCACTGCCAAAAATTTTCACTGCCAAAAATTGTGTGTTGTGTCAATTCAGTTATGTTTTTGAAAAACTGATTAAAAAGTGCTTTAAAAAAAGGTCTCTCTCAAACCCTGTGCAAGGGAAACAACTTTAAATGTTTGACATTTTTGCAAGTATCTTATTTATTTAACCTGTTCTACTCATTTCAGGTAGGTCAAATGTCAGCTGGCAATGACTTTTGGTCACTAATGTCTAGGCTAAATTTGAATGAAACTGCTAAATAAATAAATTCCATCGGGACTGATATTTTCTAAGTAAAAAGCAATTACAAAAAATGCCAGTGGGTTGAAGAGAGATGTAAAATGGGAATCTAGAATGTAACTCTATAGGTGCTACAGGCTGCCACAGCAACAAATTTGAATTTGGGGGAGCAAGACAACAGTGAACATTGTGGCTAGTCACGTTTAGATGAACAAAGGGTACTCTGCCTTTTATCTGGAAACTACTGTGAATGCACTGTACAGCAAACCTAGATTCCTGTGACTGGGACACTGCTGGAGTTGGCATTCCTTTCTAAAGTTACTGCCACAAGACTCACTGAAAGGATACAGAAGCCAGCAGCATATGAGTGACTTATGGGTGACCAGTAGTTAAAGCAGATTGCCAAGAAGGAAGGGGAGTAATCAGGGAGACTATGGGCAGCAGTGCTCCCTCATTCCCTCCTTCACACTTCAGCCCCTGTAGGGAGTCATATCCTGGTAACAACAGCTAATAATTCCATTATCCTCAAATACCACCACTCTATAAACTGAGTCAAGTTTTTGCAGAGTTATTTTTCTTCTGTTTAATTTACACATTTCTTAGATGCTTTTAGTCATTTAAAAAACATGTCTGCTCTTGTTGACCACCTGTAGAACTATACTGTTAATGTTTTTAGTGGAAAAAAACAATTATGTTATATGTTTTTACATTGTTGACTTGTTTTCAATAAAATTTTGATTTATGTTTTGCAAAGTTGATACACAAATTGCAACTCATCAAGAAGTGACAGAATAATATAGCTGTAAAATATAAGGGGAAAGGACATAATATTTGAAATAAATTCTCAAAAAAGTTTTAAGCAAATCATACATGAAAGTTAATCAGGAATACAGCAAAGAGAACTAATTCATATATAGGTACCATTTAGTTACAAAGATGGTGATACTTAAAGAACAATGCCTCACAGCAAATGACACAGTTAATTATATTTGGGAACTAGTGATTCCTACATTATATCATGATCAGAATCATCAAATTCTTCTATATGCATGCATTCCTTTGTACAGGTAATCATGATATCAAAGTATGACACAAAATGTAAAAATTTGGTATTACAACTGATAAGCCAGAATTAGGAATCTACTTGTAATATTGAAGGAGGCAGTAAAATGCATGGTCCAATACAGTTTCTAATAATATAAAGAAATTACTGCACCATTACATTTCTTCAACATTCCCCAGTAATCCCAAAATTACTATAATTTCCTAATTTTGCAATATTTTTAGTAAGTCAGTCATGTGACAAGGAAATGTCTATCTTATTAATATTTCAACAGGAACTTTCATACTGTACATTTGTCTCTCATACTCACTGCTTATAAGACTATTTTTACATTAAAATGAGTCAAGTTTGGCATACCTGATCCAATACATTAAAACTTACTAAAAAAACTGGAATTGCTGGTAAAACAGAAGCTAATGGGTACTTATGTTCGACTGTTAGGAAGAGAAAATAATTTACCATCTTAATATATAACAATCAGTGCTGTTATACATATGGGGGAATGTGATGGGGAGTGCAGAAAAATGGAATTCCTCATTTTTTCCTCTTGTCTGTATATGTTGCAGTAGTGCTTGTAACTATACAGTTTTCAATGTCTGTTCTCTTCTTTATGTTCTTTTTTTTTTTGAGTCCTTTAAAAATTTATACCATATATTAATAAATGAGGAAAATTGTTTCCATAAGTAAAACCTTCAAACTAATTAATATTGCCTGTCTAATTTATATATATATATAAAAATTAGAATATATATATATATATTCACACATACACACCTCGCTTGACAACTATACACGCACACGCACGCACTCTGTAATTGGGTCCACATGGATGGACTTCGGGCTTATGTGAATCTCCATCAACTTCACTGGGGTGAAGTGTGAGTATGTAAGGGTTCAGGATCTGGACCTTGCCTGCGGGTGTGGTATTTGGTGGGGCCAGAAATGAAGGGTTCTGGGTGCGGGGGGAGGGGGGGGGTGAGGACTCCAGCTGAGGGTGCAGGTTCTGGGGTGGAGCCGGGGATGAAGTGTTTGGGGTGCAGGAGGGGGCTCTGGCCTGGGGCCAAGGGGTTTGGAGTGCAGGAGGAGTCCGGGGTAAGTGGTTGGGATGTTGGGGGGTGGGCTCCGGGAGGGAGTTTGGGTACGGGAGGGGACTCCGGGCTGGAGTCCCCTCTAGGCTGCAGCTCCCAGGAAGCAGTCACCAGGTCCCTGCGGCCCCCTTGATGCATGGATGGCCAGGGAGGCTCTGCGCACTCTCCTCGCACCCACTGGCTCTGTCCCCACAACTTCCATTGGTTGCAGTTCCTGGCCAATGGGAGCTGTGGAGCTGGCTATCGGGGCGGGGGCAATGTGCAGAGCCTCCCTGGCTGCCATGCATCTAGGGGCTGCAGGGACATGGCGGCTGCTTCCGGAAGCCACACTGCACTAGGGCAGGCAGGGAGCCTGCCTTACTTCTGGTCCCACAATGCACCACTGACCGGATTTTTAATGGCCCAGTCGGCAGTGCCGACCGGAGCCGCCAGAGTCCCTTTTCAACTAGGGAAGAACTAGTAGGGGAAGCAAAAGTGGATGGGAACCTGGGAGGCAGTGACCATGAGATGGTCGAGTTCAGGATCCTGACACAAGGAAGAAAGGAGAGCAGCAGAATATGGACCCTGGACTTCAGAAAAGCAGACTTTGACTCCCTCAGGGAACAGATGGGCAGGATCCCCTGGGAGAATAACATGAAGGGCAAAGGGGTCCAGGAGAGCTGGCTGTATTTTAAAGAATCCTTATTGAGGTTGCAGGAACAAACCATCCCGATGTGTAGAAAGAATAGTAAATATGGCAGGCGACCAGCTTGGCTAAACAGTGAAATCCTTGCTGATCTTAAATGCAAAAAAGAGGCTTATAAGAAGTGGAAGATTGGACAAATGACCAGGGAGGAGTATAAAAAATATTGCTCAGGCGTGCAGGAGTGAAATCAGGAAGGCCAAATCACACTTGGAGTTGCAGTTAGCAAGAGATGTTAAGAGTAACAAGAAAGGTTTCTTCAGGTATGTTAGCAACAAGAAGAAAATCAAGGAAAGTGTGGGCCCCTTACTGAATGAGGGAGGCAACCTAGTGACCGACGATGTGGAAAAAGCTAATGTACTCAATGATTTTTTTGCCTCTGTCTTCACGCACAAGGTCAGCTCCCAGATTGCTGCACTGGGCAGTACAGCATGGGGAGAAGGTGACCAGCCCTCTGTGGAGAAAGAAGTGGTTCGGGACTATTTAGAAAAACTGGACGTGCACAAGTCCACGGGGCCGGATGCGCTGCATCCGAGGGTGCTAAAGGAGTTGGCGGGTGAGATTGCAGAGCCATTAGCCATTATTTTTGAAAACTCATGGCGATCGGGGGAGGTCCCAGATGACTGGAAAAAGGCTAATGTAGTGCCCATCTTTAAAAAAGGGAAGAAGGAGGATCCGGGGAACTACAGGCCAGTCAGCCTCACCTCAGTCCCTGGAAAAATTATGGAGCAGGTCCTCAAGGAATCAATTATGAAACATTTAGAGGAGAGGAAAGTGATCAGGAACAGTCAGCATGGATTCACGAAGGGGAAGTCGTGCCTGACTAACCTAATTGCCTTCTATGATGAGATAACTGGCTCTGTGGATGAGGGGAAAGCAGTGGATGTGTTATTTCTTGACTTTAGCAAAGCTTTTGATACGGTCTCCCACAGTATTCTTGCCACCAAGTTAAAGTAGTATGGGCTGGATGAATGGACTGTAAGGTGGATAGAAAGCTGGCTAGATCGTCGGGCTCAACGGGTAGTGATCAATGGCTCCATGTCTAGTTGGCAGCCGGTTTCAAGTGGAGTGCCCCAAGGGTCGGTCCTGGGGCCGGTTTTGTTTAATATCTTTATTAATGATCTGGAGGATGGTGTGGACTGCACTCTCAGCAAGTTTGCAGATGACACTAAACTAGGAGGCGTGGTAGATACACTAGAGGGTAGGGATCGGATACAGAGGGACCTAGACAAATTAGAGGATTGGGCAGAAAAAAACCTGATGAGGTTCAACAAGGACAAGTGCAGAGTCCTGCACTTAGGACGGAAGAATCCCATGCACTGCTACAGACTAGGGACCGAATGGCTAGGTAGCAGTTCTGCTGAAAAGGACCTAGGGGTCACAGTGGACGAGAAGCTGGATATGAGTCAACAGTGTGCTCTTGTTGCCAAGAAGGCTAACGGCATTTTGGGCTGTATAAGTAGGGGCATTGCCAGCAGATCGAGGAACGTGATCGTTCCCCTTTATTCGACATTGGTGAGGCCTCATCTGGAATACTGTGTCCAGTTTTGGGCCCCACACTACAAGAAGGATGTGGAAAAATTGGAAAGAGTCCAGCGGAGGGCAACAAAAATGATTAGGGGTCTGGAGCACATGACTTATGAGGAGAGGCTGAGAGAACTGGGATTGTTTAGTCTCCAGAAGAGAAGAATGAGGGGGGATTTGATAGCAGCCTTCAACTACCTGAAGGGGGGTTCCAAAGAGGATGGAGCTCGGCTGTTCTCAGTGGTGGCAGATGACAGAACAAGGAGCAATGGTCTCAAGTTGCAGTGGGGGAGGTCCAGGTTGGATATCAGGAAAAACTATTTCACTAGGAGGGTGGTGAAACACTGGAATGCGTTACCTAGGGAGGTGGTGGAGTCTCCTTCCTTGGAGGTTTTTAAGGCCCGGCTTGACAAAGCCCTGGCTGGGATGATTTAGCTGGGAATTGGTCCTGCTTTGAGCAGGGGGTTGGACTAGATGACCTCTTGAGGTCCCTTCCAACTCTGATATTCTATGATTCTATGATTCTAACTGGACATTCTGGTTGAAAACCGGTCGCCTGGCAACCCTAGGAATAAACAGGAATTCAGTCCTCACTCTTCCAATCCAAATGGAATTGACAAATTATTACAATTATATTCATAACATTGAGATTCAATAATAACTTGAATCCCCTCACCCATCAGCTCAAATTGAGAGAAAATAAAGTCACAATTATATTAATAATAAATAATAGGAATCCTAGGACTCGAAGGGACCTCAAGAGGTCATCTAGTCCAGTCCTTGCACTTAAGGCAGGAGGTGACTATCTAACCTGCTCTTTAAAATCTCCAATGACAGAGATTCCACAACCTCCCTAGGCAATTTACTCCAGCGCTTAACCGCCCTGACAGTTAGGAAGTTTTTCCTAATATCCAACCTAAACCGCAATTTAGGCCCATTGCTTCTTGTCTTGTCCTCAGAGGTCAACAATTTTCTTCTTCTCCTTGTAACAACCTTTTATGTACTTGGAAAGTTATGTCCTCCTTCAGTCTTCTCTTCTCCAGACTAAACAAACCCATTTCCCCCCATCCCCAATCTTCCCTCATAGATCATGTTTTCTAGACCTTTAATAATTTTTGTTGTTCTTCTCTGGACTTTCTCCAATTTGTCTACATCTTTCCTGAAATGTGGCACCTAGAACTGGACACAATACTCCAGTTGAGGCCTTATCATCTGAGAGTAGAGTGGAAGAAATTACTTCTCGTGTCTTGCTTACAATACTCCTGCTAATACATCCCAGAATGATGTTTGCTTGTTTTGTAACAGCATTACACTGTTGACCCATATTTAGCTTGAGATTCACTATGACCCCCAGATCCATTTCCCCAGTACTCCTTCCTAGACAGTCATTTACCATTTTGTATGTGTGCAACTGATTGTTCCTTCTTAAGTGGAGTACTTTGCATTTGCCCTTATTGAATTTCATCTTATTTACTTCAGACCAGTTTGTCCAGATCATTTTGAATTTTAATCCTATCCTCCAAACCATTTGCAACTCCTCCCAGCTTGGCATTGTCTACAAACTTTATAAGTGTACTCTCTACTCCATTATATAAATATTTGAATATAGAGGATACCCAACTCCCATCATAGCAAGAGGATTTAAATTAATGGTCACAACTTTTCATGATCACAACTTAATCACAAAAAATAGATAGATATTAGGTTGCTAGTCTGCTGTGACTGCTGCCTATCACCAATCCAAGTAAACAATGAGACAATATTGTACTCCCTTTCTGTCTGTATCCACTTATTGTCTCTTGTCTTATACTTAGATTGTAGGTTCCTTGGGGCAGGGATCATCTTTTTGTTCTGTGTTTGTACAGCATCTAACACAATGAGGTCCTAGCCCATGACTATTGCTCCTAGGCACAAAAGTAATACAAACAATAAATCATAATAATCAGGATTATTTCTTTGTTCTGAAGTTTGTCTTTAAACTGATAAAACCACTTGTTCTAAAATCAGTAACCCTCTTGCCATAACAAACCTGTCAAAATCTCTCTCTCAGTTCTATCAACTGATTGACACACGGAGCTTTTTATCCAAATCTTAAGGGAAATTGCTTCAATTCTATACCACACAATTTATCCTTGAACTGACTATTTTCTATATTCTTTGCCTGCCACTAATTGGGTGTCTGATACTGAAATTAAACCTAAAATAATTTCAGTTTTTGTCTTAATATGGGAAATTCTCATTTTAGAGGAAGAAATAAAGACTTATTAAATACAAGTGAGCCTTACTATTATCTCGTCATAAAAAAACAAAACAAAACAAAAAAAACCTTACAGCACACACTTAGGTTTTCCTCCTTGCTACTTGAAAGACCTGAATCATCTCTTGTTACAGACCTCATCCTTCTGCTGTCTAAATTTATTAGACATGCTAACAGAGAAGGAAAAACTAATGGTCACCAAGGACATTACTATATATCCATAATTAAAATCTCTGGTGGGTTCCATGTATAAAAATCTGAGGACATTATACAGACATTTGATTCTTTCTGTTAAAAAAATCTTTGCCAAACTCATGACCAAAGGTAGGAGTTTTTATTTTTTATATATATATATATATATATATATATAAACACCATCGGTCTTTATAGTCTGAATAAATGAAAATTCTGAATGGCCCAATCAACAAACAAGATATAAAGGAGGCTAGTCATCACAAAAAAGAAAATTAAATGATAAAGCCTCCATATCAAATGATTTTGGCACATATTAATAAATATAACTTTTAAATTAACCTCTTTCAAATGTATCAAGCAGCTTTTGATAAGTAATTTCCTGGATCTTTCAATACTATCAATTTCTATTACATATAATTAATTAATGGAGATATCCTATCTCCTAGAACTGGAAGGGACCTTCAAAGGTCATCGAGTCCAGCCCCCTGCCTTCACTAGCAGGACCAAGTACTGATTTTGCCCCAGATCCCTAAGTGGCCCCCTCAAGGATTGAACTCACAACCCTGGGTTTAGCAGGCCAATGCTCAAACCACTGAGCTATCCCTCCCCCCCATTTTAGAAAAATGCTGTTTCTAAAAACCTTACCCCTCTCTTTGGTAAATGCAGACTTTTGGTGACATGGCTAAAAAAACCTCTTCCTGAATCTAATATACCATAAACAGAGATGGCTCAGCAAAAGTGGAACATCAAAAGAGCCTTATGAATAACTTGGGTGCCAAACACTCTGAGCTGAAATTAATTTTAGTTTTATAGATGCCAAAAAAGGCATTTGAGAGAGTCATGGAATTGCTTTTTTGAATCCCTGTGACGAAAAGCATCCGGGTATTCATACCCTATGCGCCACTGTCATAATCTTTGTACAAAATCTGCCTTGAGAGGTACCATTGCTAACGATTTATTAGTTTTCAAATGGTACCTCATCTATATACACATACATATTTACATGTAAGTGGTAAACAGGATTCTCAATACAGCAGGAGAAGGAGATGGCAGAAAACAGAACAATTTATATTTTAGCAAACACAAGTGGGGAAAGGAAGAACATGGAACCTCCTTCATCACCAGACTCCATGTCACCTTCCTCACTTTTTGGAAAAACTTTGCTTGAGAAGTAACCTTCAGAAGAATCCACTTCAAAGGTTCACTGGAATATAAAAGAAAGGCAAAAAATCCCAGTTCTCTCTTTCACCTAAGACGACAAAAGCATCAGCACCTCTGGCCCTCTCCAACCAAAGAAAGGGTCAGTAACTATCTTACTGAAAGACTGTAGGTGAGAAAGGCCAATTTAAATGATGCCTTGCTAGATTAAATTTTAGACTTTTAGATGCGTGTTTCCACTTAATTTGCTTGTAACCATTTCTAACTTTACCCCTTATACTTGAATTCACTTAAAATCCTACCTTGTTTTGTTAATAAACATTTGATTTTTAGTGTAATCCAGTGCAATGTTAAAAATTAACTGTTTGGTAACTGCAGTTCAATTAATAAACTGCTGAATATTGATTCCTTATGGGGGCAAGGGATCTTAATAACCGAACTGTCCAGGAGAGGGCTGGACTTTGCAGAACACACGTTTTTGGGGGAAAATCTGGGACTCAGAAAATCTGGGGTCACTCTGTTAATAGTAACCAAGGACTCTGGAAGCCTGAGTGTGACTGGTGTGTTGCTGGCAAGCTGCAGGGGTCAGAGCTACTGGACCAGGGTTGTCACTATACAGACACTCAGGATGTGACTTGCATGCTGGTAGGCTGTTTATGAGAGACCCAGGTTGGCAGCTACAGCAACAAAGCATCATGAGGCACCCAAGGTTACAGCAGTGACAAATCTGGACTGCATCCCATTGACAAGCCCTTTGTATATTTGCTGTTGGTGGTAACTTTGCACAATGGATCCAAATTCTAAGTTCTGCTCCCAAGGGACTTGTCTCAGTTAATAACTAAAATTCCCCTGGTTTGGTTATTTGAGAAAAGATACTAAGCCCATTCTTCATTTTATTTTTGTTCTACAGAACCAGTGGCTGTATATTTTCCCCTGTTTAATGGTGCCTAGGTGAGAAGAGGCCACTCACATGATTTCTGTATATGCTGCTTTCCACCCTCCTCTTTATTTTTAGTCCAAACCAATTTTCAATTTATAAGTGTAGGATTCATTACTATACCCTTTGTTAGAAGAAGTGGGGAACCTTCTCTGCTTTGAATCACACTCACATTAGGGAAACTCTTTGAAGATGTACAACTATGCTATTTTTGTTGGCTCTTTAAAGGGAACTAAATTGACTTAAGTTCTCAACATTTCAGAACCATTATTTATACTCCCATGTCCATATCATTTAGTGCTGATGGTAAATCAAAGTTTCATCAGACCAGTTATAACCAATTACCAAAGAAATGGAAATTAAGTTTAGCCAAGCTACAGCATTAAGGGCAATTAACAGAGCCAATTACAAGGTCTGAGCTATGCTAGGAACGTCACTGCTACAAATGACAAAGGCACACAATACAGAAACTCCAAATAAAAAAATGGAATCCCTCCTTGAGTTCAAAGTGGTTGAAAGAAATTTGAGCCAGATGAAGATGAAACACTGGGTGTTTGATCAGGCCACACCAGAAAATAAAACGGATTCAGTAATAATGTTAAAGTGAGGGCTTCACCTTTATTAACTGTAAGCGGAGAAAAAGGGAGTGAGAGAAAAGAAGACATATGCCCACTGAAAATACCTGGCATTTATTTGGGCCCAACACAAATAAATGGCCTCATGCCAAATATTAAATAGTTAGGGTTGCCCCCCACCCTTCAGCATAATTTCTAGGATTTAATCCATAACCATGAATGAAAGTACACATGAATGGTACCTTAATCTGCAAAGACATAAGGTCTCTCCTTCCTCCTCCAGGCTAATGGATCCCACCAGTTATCTCCTCCTTCTCTGCCCAGGAACAATCTCCCTGCACATTCTGGGTAGGAAAGCCACAGAGAAGCCAAGTCAGCCCCTCCCTTCTGCACTCCTCTCAGGATTCCACAGGGTGGCTTTCCCTTGCTGGTCTAATCAAGGATGACTACGAGCCACCAATGTGATATGGCCGTGAAAAAAGCTGATGCGGTCTTGGGATGCATCAGGCGAGGTATTTCCAGTAGAAATAAGGAGATGTTAGTACTGTTATACAAGGCACTGGTAAGACCTCATCTGGAATACTGTGTGCAGTTCTGGTCTCCCATGTTTAAGAAGGATGAATTCAAACTGGAACAGGTTCAAAGAAGGGCTACTAGGATGATCCGAGGAATGGAAAACCTGTCATATGAAAAGAGACTCAAAGAGCTTGGCTTGTTTAGCCTAACCAAAAGAAGGCCAAGGGGAGATATGATTGCTCTCTATAAATATATCAGAGGAATAAATACCGGGGAGGGAGAGGAATTATTTAAGCTCAGTACCAATGTTACAATTGATTTTGCTTGTATCATTGACTCTGCTTCATTATTAAGACAAGGCAAGAAAACCATAGAAATATTCCTTAGCATTTTTCAGTTTTTACAATGAACAGCAAAACGTGAACATTTCTGAAATGGTGCCTGTTGTGCTGGTAACAAATTGACATTAAATCATATTTGATTTATTTTAATTATTTCCTTTTTAGATCCCAATGTTAAGGTGTATCGGATGTAATGAATGTAGCAGTAATGCTGGAGTTGGAAGTCTTTGCGATTGATTTGGAAGACATTTGTTCAGACAGAGACAAAGTAAACTACCCCAAATCTATCACCAAGTACACTCTACATAAGTAGTATTTACAAGTTGGTTGCTGCAAGACACAATTAAGGAGAGAGAAAAAAAATACCTCAGAGTTTTAGTCACTGAAACATATTCACCATGGAAAAGCTTCTTAAAATGGCAATCCTAAATTCAAGAACAGTTCCAGCAGTAATGCAAGAGATTATTTAGCTGTGATAATAGTGCCATGATTAAGACTACAATTTGCAACATTGCAGAAATATTCTGAATCCAAATCAAGCAAGAGCACTCACTAAATCTGCTTCTTAAATACACTTTTATTACTTTAACATCTAAACTACTTTAAATATCCCCAATTAATTTACAAGATGCTTGCCTGTAAGCATCTAAATACAGTACCATTAAATCAATATGCAACATTAAAATAAAATGAAGACCTGAACCAACGAGCATTGTAGCCACAAAACCAATGTATCTGGCCCAAGTCAAAATGCATAGAACTGAGGCAAGCTACCCTATCAGATAATGGAGATCCATTCCAATTGAACATACAGAGACGAACAAAGAGGAGTTATGTAACCCATACACCACCTGGGTGCGGTGCTCTGTCCCATGTAGTAGCACCGAGACCACTTAGAGGTTAATGAGTCTGCTACAGCCTTAGCTAACAGCCACAGGGCTTTTTGCTCATGCAGTAGACACTCATGCATTTAGCTCCAGAAGTCCCAGGTTCGATCCTGCCTGCCGACGACCGGGGTTTGTTGGTGTTACAGTAGCACACACAAAAATGTGTCAAAATAAATAAAAAGTAAGGATAGTTCTTCTGAAGTAAGTGTAAATTGCACACCTCCAGGTTAAATTACTGCAATGACCTATATTTGGAAATGAACCCGAAGGGTATGTCTGGATCGGCGGGTAGTGATTGATCTATCAGGGATCGATTTATAGCATCTAGTGTAGGCGTGATAAATCGATCCCCGATCGCTCTGCCATTGACTCCAGAACTCCACCATGGCAAGAGGCAGAAGCGGAGTCAACGGGGGAGCGGCGGCCGTTGATCCTGCACTGCGAGGACGTGAAGTAAGTGATTCTAAGTCGATCTAAGATACGTCTACTTCAGCTACGCTATTCTCGTAGCTGAAGTTGCGTATCTTAGATCGATCCCCCCCCAGTGTAGACCAGGCCTCAGACAATGAAGAAACTCCATTAGATAAGGACACAGTGGTTCACCTAATGACCAACAAAGGCAGATGAAAGCACCTTCTTCTCATGCTTCATTCACTTCACTGGCTACGCATCAAACACTAAGTGGGGATCAAGGTCTTTGTCTTGATATTCTAAACTCTCAACAGGCTGGGCCCAGCTAACTTCTTCCTCTCCATCCACCAACAACTATATAAATTGCTACTCTCATGGATGGTGTAACTGAAGAATAAAACTAGCTAAAGTAGTGAACAATGTGTTCTTAGTGGTGGAGCTTCCTTCCAAAAAGAACCAAGGATGACAAGAAAAGTTTGCCACCTTAAGGACAACATGCATCTGACTTTTTCTTGTCATCCTTGATTCTTTTTGGAAGGAAGCTCCACCACTGAGACAGACAGACAGATGAAAGATTGACGTCTTTGTGTAACTGGAAGTGAGAGAATAGAAAGGAATATTTATATGGATATGTTGATAGATAGTTTTAATATTTCATTAAGTCTATCAGGAAAAAAATCAGCACTAGGTTTGATTGCCACAAACACCACTCTCATACAACTTGAATCCATAATGTACTGGTTTTCAATCTTTTTTTGTTGTAAAACATGCAACATAGAAATTCCCCTCATGAATCCACCTTCCAATCCCCCATTTTCCCTGAAACAACTACAGTAAACAATTAACTTAACACATGAGATGGCTGTGGCTGTAACTGCTAGATCACATCTCCTCATTTTACATCTGAGCTATGTTTACTCCCTGGGTGCCAGACCTAATTTTCTCTTCCTACCTGTGACTTCTACTGCCCTACTCTCTTTTGCAGTTTGGTTCTGTTGTCCTATGTTTGCTCTAGTGCTCCATTTTGGTGTAATCAGGATACACAGTCAATGATTTTACACCAAAAGGACATTACCCAAAGTAGAGAGGCTCTATGTTGTTTTTAATTGGTCAAAAATATCATCAGAAACATCTCGTTAGGCCTTGACTGGGCTATGAAAAATCTGGATAGACCTTAACTGCGCTACAATTATCAGCAAGCAACACATGGACTATCTAGCAGTGCTTTGTGAGCCAACAGTGGTATGCAGACCAGTTTCTGAACTGCTGCCACAGAGTTTTCCTTGGATGTTTTCATATACTCAAACAATGGATTTTATAGTTTGGGAAAAAAAGAAAACCCATAAACCCACTTGTTTAGAGAAATTCACTGGAACCTTTGGTAGAGCTCTGATTTTTATACTGTGTAGTACTAGAGACTTTCTCAGATATTTCAGTGGTACTTTACACACACAGAACAATCACTGAAACAGTTAGCGAGTTTATGCCATGTTGGTACTTTGACATAAAACATCTAATTTTTCAAAAGATAAATGTACGTACCATTGTAGAGTTTTACTGCATCTGCTGTTAGGAACTTCTTTATTACAAGATACGCAGAGCAAGGCTCAGGTAATGAACTCCAGTGAAGAACTTGTTCCAACACATTCTCTGTGTAGTGTAGAGGGCGCTCTAAAAATGTCAAAAGTGTAAAAAAGAAAACATAACAGACAATAAACAACAAAAACAAAACCACAGGTCCTGGTAGGTTACATAAGCCTAGGTATTAATGTGGATCTCTTTAAAACATGGAACCTTACCTTGTCGGTTGTTCAAGTGAATTCTACAATTAAGCATTTAACTGTTGATCCTCTACCACAACACTTTTGCTGCTATGTTCCAAATAAATTTCAATTTCAAGCAATGCATACCCAGATGAACATCAGCAAAGTGTTTAGAAGAACTCATTATATTGAACTCTTAATGGACCCTTCTGAAAGGACATAAAATACATAACTGTACTATATACTATCTAATGCAAAAGTTAGATTTAAACATAATTTAATATTTTTATTATGGTAACACCGATGGTGCCAGTCCAGTTGGGTCCCATTGTGCGAGGCACTGTACAAAGTGACATTCGCTGCCCCCAAAAGTTTGCAATCTAAACTATAAATATAAAATTTCAGTTATGGCAAATAACTTCCTCTTTCCCATCATCACAATCTGCAGTAATTTATTGGCATAAATTAAATTGTCCATTAAAAAGGACACAAACAGATATTGGGCCAAATTCTTGGCACCACTCCGTTCCCTTTGCAAAATAGTTATGCAGTGCTGGCTTATCAAACCAGGAAATCCACTGACCCTGGCCCAGGAGATACAGCATGATAAAAGAGGGCGTGTGCACAGTGTCAATGCATTTCAGTAATCCCTGAAGGCAGAAACGCACTTTAGGGGAATCAAAAGGTTACACACAGTCAATATGGCCCTGGCCAACCCAAGGATCACGGAACTGTAAAGGTAAAAGCACAAATTGTGCCACTGCTCCCTAGGATACTAATTCAATGCAACTTGGGCTGATGGGCCCAATAGCTACGTGTGTTTTCACACACAGACCCAGACATACCTGCCGACCAAAGTTAAGCTGAATTTCATGGGGGACAAATATGGTATTTCCTTAGCCCCAGGACTTCCCCTTGCCAAATAACTGCTGCAAACAATGGAGGCATAAGATCTCTTTAAAACAAAACAAAGTCACAGGAATACCCTATAATAAAGAATGTTAGACATCGTAACTACAGGGGTCCCTACCAGCTCCTCCTATAATAATTTAAATATTTTCTGTTTTGTAAAATTCTGG
The DNA here is from genome assembly GCF_013100865.1 of Trachemys scripta elegans. Classification (NCBI taxonomy): domain Eukaryota; kingdom Metazoa; phylum Chordata; order Testudines; family Emydidae; genus Trachemys; species Trachemys scripta. The sequence goes on along the minus strand of NC_048302.1, from coordinate 98,822,993 downwards.
GCTGTTTATTGCATTATTTCAGTATACAGGCTTGACATTGAGTGATTAATCAAATTCACTCATTTGTAAACATCATTTTGAATTTTAGGAAATTATCAACTTGAGTAATCCCTTCAAAAATATTTAACAATACCATTTTATTAAAGTTTCAACTGTTATATATTTACTATGGTAGGTCCCAGAGGCCTCCCCCCCAGCTCCCAATCAAGACCAGCACCAAATTGTTATAGATACTGTACAAATGCAGGAGTAGTTAAGGACACAACACAAAATCTTATAAATGGTGCTTGTTGCAGGATTAGAGACTAAGAGTGCCCCCTCTCCCCTTGGTAGGAGACTCATTTATTTGATCCAAGTGTCAGGACTTCCTTCTCAGAATACTGATCAGAGGGCATGCCCTGGAGCACCACGCCCCCCCCTTCTCTAACCTCTTCCCTGGCTGAGAATGCAAATGGGAAGCATAGATGGGGGAAGGGGCTTGTGTTGAGGAGGAAGATCCCCTGCCCATCCACTGGCCAATTCAGATGGTGTGTGGGAGCTGATGGCCTCCAGCAAACCCTCCTCTCTTATGTGTTTAAGCATTCTTGGGCATGCAGCAGCCTTTTCTTGCTGCTGAAAGTTGTCTCATCCACTCCACCCTATAGGTGATGTCATTATCACACCCGGGTTTCCAGGCTTCCTATGGGCCTAATCAGATTATCTTAGGGGTCAGGAAATAATTTTTTTCCTCTGACAAGATTGGGAAGGTGTCTGGTGGGTTTTTATTTTATTTTTTTTACCTTCCTAAAAATGCTATTGGCCCGGTAGGTGGAGATGATAAAGATAAGGGATAGTAACCCACTTCTAAAAAAGGAGGAGGTAATAAAAGTTAGTAAGTGTCACTGTACCTTGGAGTCAGTGTCCAGTGTGACTAAGAGGCTTCAAGAGGCAAGATCCTGGGATAAACCTGAGCACTGGACTCAGAAGGAAATTATAGAGCCTGTGAAGTCCTCCCCTCGCCCCCGAGACTCAGTCTTCACAGTCTGAGCAACCTTTCATCTCTGCCTTCATTCCCTCTGGCATGAAGGTGATGCAATTCAACAATTCGCTAAATTATGAATTTGGTAGTGGGTATCTAACTAAGGGAGCAAGCTTCATTCTTTGATTGTATGTTGTGATTTAACCCTGTACTGGACTCAATTAAATGTCTGGTAGTTTTTGAGAAGGAGGAAGATCAGCACCCCATTTAATATTAAAAATAATAAAGCTGAGGCCTATCTTTTTAAATCCTTCATATTATCCCTAGCATGGATAGGTTTCCATGATCCTGGGTGCCTGATCAATATAGGTATATTTTTTATAAAATGCCTCGGTGGCTTAGGAGACTTTTTGAAAATATTTTAATATATTGAGACATTTTGAGAAAGGCATTTTCATAAACATTTGTTAATTTCCCCCAGTAACATTTCTTAGATTTAATATTAATCTGAATGTATAATGTTATCCTACTTTATATAAACTAATTACAGCAAGTTTTCAGTTTGCATTGTCACAACAATTGAAACAAATAAATATAATGTGACTCAATGGAATGTAGGCTCAGTAGGCTGAGCTGTGCTGGGAGAGAACAACATGGCACTCTTTAAACAATGTGCTCAGGAGTCTTTAAGGCCAGAATTTTGAAGAGCTCAGTGCCACAACTGAAACCGGATTTTCAAAAAAGTGCCTAGCTCTCATTAAGGCACCAAAAAAAGCAGTCAGATTTTCAGAAGAATTGGTTGGGCGCACATTGGGCATTGAACTGTTTTGAAACTCAGGAAACAATTGGGGTCAGAAAGTTCAGCCCTCTATTTCTAAAAGGCTTCTGCCTCCTAAACAGCGAGGGAGAAGCATGGCACCTAGAAGGTCTTGCTACCTGTTTTAAAAAAAGAACAGGAGTATTCTATGCAAGCACAGGCAGCCAGACATGCATATGGACACATCATTGCAGTAACACCCTTGGGGTTGGTCAGTACTGCAAACTGCACTAGTAGAACCTCTTTTCTTGCACAATGGCCCACTGGGAGAGAGGTATGATGGCATCTCTTTTATTCACCAGCACAGTGCAGTGGGAGGCATAATTTAGCTTTGCATAAGAAATGATTTACTTATAGGCATATTAACCCAGTTATTAAGCTTTTTTGTAATTGTTCAGAAATGATGATTATGGGGCAGTTTAGCAATAGTCTTCTATGGTCAGTAATTCAATAGTCCCTTTAAAACTGTGCCTGTACAGGAACTTTTATTAAAGTAACACTAACTTTGGAAGAGATTTAGGAGTGGGGTGGTCCTTTAAATGTAATAACATTAAACCAACTCATTTCCTTTGTAAAAGAGTTAAAATTCACTCTAAAGCAAAACCAAAAAAAAAAAAGCCAAGCTGAACCTGGCACATCACCATATTTTCCTAGAATATAAATGCTCCCAAAGTAAACACCTACTCTTTTATTTATAGCTACATTTAAGACCATCTGTCATCATAGATTATATGGTACATAAATCATCATGCTAAAATGCATTAGCTATTTTGCTGGCAACATACCTCCTTTACAAGCTATCCATCTCACAAATATTACTAAAAAATGACATTGATCCTATTTGATAATAGCATATGGTACTATGAGTTCTCTGCAAAAGGCCAGATAATTTTACCAATTATTTCAACTGTTCTATATGTAAATAATTTAGTTGATTTTTAATATTGTAATTTCAGTATTTCTAACATCAAATGGTCAACATATACTTCCAATTACCCTGTTACTAAGGTCATTATGCATTTGCTGGTAAATATCCAGAACAAGTTATTTTAGTCTGAAACAGCAATAATGAGAAGGAAATTACATTTCAGATAATACAAGATGTTAATTTTCTTGACTTCTGAGGGTTCATTTTCAGCATGGTGCCCAAGAAATTGTTTGACAGTACACAAAAAAGTGCAGCTCCCCAGAGACTGCAGAGTAGACTCTAATGAACTGAATCTCCCAATGCCCTGTACAGGTGCCAATAGACAAGTACAATGATACATGCTAAAAATACTTTATCTTCTGTACTGATGTGTCTGAAAGAAGTTGTGATCATCAGCATGATTTGAAGCAAAACAGGCAAATCTTATCATCTGGGTCTCCCAGTCTCTTCTCTTATTTGTGTCTTTTAGACTAAGCTCCTTGGGACAGGGACTGTACAGTCCACAGCATGACAAACAAATGTATTAAATAATAACATTAACAAAGGCAACTTGGAGACCAAATATATTTTGTTGGCTCTTATCTCCCCAGTTTGGGTCCAGGAGTAAAGCGTGTCTTAGCTGTAGCATTATATATATATTAGCCCAATTAATTTTTATATATATTTCAGGCAAAGAATTAAAGAAGTGCTGATAATGAGATCTGAGCCTTTGAGGTCATTATGGGAGTCAATGGGAGTCTTTCCATTAATTTTAATCAAAGTTGGGTCAGGCCTTATCTGGAGCTGTGATGTGAACTTCTAAAACAAGGATTGATCCTGAGAGGCACTGCGTATCCACCTACTCCTATATCAGGACTAGACCATAGTTAAATTTGTGGCAGACTAGCTTTCATGACTTTAAGGCCAGAAGGGACCATTAGATATGACCTCCTGTATTTCACAGGCCTTTACATTTTACCCAGCTACCATTGTATTGAGCCAAATAACCTGTATTTAGCTAAAGTGTATCCATGAGAAAGGCATTCAATCTTGATTTGAAGAACCTCTCTACACCCATTATTATTTTTTCAATAAATGTTCTTATGTTCAGTTTGGGTTAGATGTTTATGTCTATCTAGAATCAAGGTATTTTAGCCTTGCTTCTCAGAATTTCTTGGCACATGCCATAATATTTTATGTTAGTTTGCATGGCCAATATATCAAATTTGCCTCTTCTGTAGACTACAGTACTCTGTAGCACATAAATTAATATAAAGTTGCCTTTATTTTCAAGCCTCAATGGAAGTCTCAAATTAAATTTCTGGGAATCTTAATTTTCTTTAATCTGAAATTATATTAAAGCTAAAAGAAATGTGACACTTTGCTTCTGATCTCCTTTCCCTTTCCTCCTCTCTTCTGTTATTTAAAGATTAGCTATTTTTGTATTTACTATATAAGGGGCAGTATTTCTTGCATGGTAACTTTTCTCCATTAGTCTTTGTTTTTAGTTTCAACCTTGGGAAGAACTGCTTTTAAGTTTAGCCAGGATTCCACAGAATCTCCACTGAACAAGAGCCTCTCCTGGGTTTACTAATCTCATTCCCCACTTCCAACAATTTATCCGCTTCCTGTATTGCACAGGTCCCCCCCTCAACTCTGAGGAGTAGGGATTACAGGCTGCTTGTACCAGTAGGTCCCTCAGGAAGACTTTCGAACAACAGAAACATACAGGCTTCTGTTGACTTAACCGAGACACAATCAGGTCTTCTGTGTTTAGTTAGTTTGCCTCCTATTTATTGTTAACTCCCTGAACTTTGTGAATCTCTGGCTTTTATTGGCTTCCCCCAGGCCCCTATCATACACAGGGCTTGTAGGGTCTCCCCCTAAACTTGGTTTTACACCTCCTCCAACATCACTAGTTCAGTCAGCCTTTCAGGCCAACGCTGTACTCGTCATTGCATCCAAAATACTTCACAACCTAGCTTTCCAGCGTCTTTGCTTTTATCTCTTTCCACTACCCCCATCCCCCTCCTTTCATATCCCCTTAAATCCTCATTTGCCAAATTTGTACTCCATTTCAGTACTTCAGCAAATGAGTAAATTTCAGGTACTATCTAAATAATAAATAATCTGTTTGTATTCATCATTTGTCATCAAAGTCAGTCAAAATGAATAGGTCAATAAAATGCCAAAGTTTTGTGATCCCTCTGGCTGCATTACAGGTAAGAGTCTTTGATGCCATTACAACCTCTTTGGAGCCAACCAATGCTCATGCATTCTAAGATGTTGAGGAGAGTTTTGACACTTAATTTAATTGAAAAATAGTGATTCAATCCCATTATGTTTGCTGATACTGCGAGGTCAGCACTAAGTATGGCAGCAATTCTGGTAATTCTTTAAGGCAAGGGTTCTCAACCTTTTTCTTTCTGAGCCCACTTCTCCCCCGCCACATTCTATAAAAACTCCACGGCCCACCCGTGTCACAATAATGGGTTTTCTGCACATAAAAGCCAGGGCCGACGTTAGGTGGTAGCAAGCAGGGCCTCATGCCACAGAGGCCCCCGCAAAGCTACATTGCTCAGGTTTAGGCTTCGGCTTCAGCCTCGGGTGAAGGGGCTCAGGGCCTGGGCTTCCACCCCATGCGGCAGAGCTTCCTGTCCTGAGTCCCAGTGAGTCTAATGCTGGCCCTGCTTGGCGGCCCCCCTGAAACCTGATTGCAGTGCCCCCAGGGGGCCTCAGACCCCTAATTGAGAACCTCTGCTTTAAGGGGTTTTCAAAATTATATTCCAGATCAGCCATTTGGGGATTATCCATGGCAATCCAGGGAATTTGACAATCCCAGTTTTCACAACTTTCCTCCCATTTAATTTATTGTTTTTAAATTTAATAAAGAATGGCCCATGTCAGAGAAACAAATTATTTCACATTTTGCAAAGACGACGACCAAACTATATAGGTACCACATTATTCTATACCACACAAACACACAGAAATGTAAAAACTCTATAAACCTTACTTTGTACACACTATACATGTTTTTTTCCTAAGGCTATGTATATCTTTCAAAATGTCAAAATGGCCCCTGTGGTTAGTGAGTGGGTGACAAGATACAAAATATTAGTAATAATATGTCCATGATGGCATAGCTGCAGTCCTTCTCTTACTATGTTTAAATTTATAACAGAATGTACCTTCATTTTAATAACTTCTGTCATTTTAACCGTGAGTTCCAGCATTAAAACTGCACTCCAAGTGTTGGATTAGTAGCAGAGATTCAGTACTTACAACACTTTTTTTATTTCTCCTTATAACTTATGAACTATATTGTGACCTTTTGGCCTTTGGTGTTGTCAGCTTTACAGTGATGTTTACAGCAGTGTTCCAAGACCTCATTATGTATCTTACAGCCCAGTGTGATAAATGTAAAATGATACAACTTTTGCTTGTGTTTTTTTCTAGCTTTTTAAAACTAAATTGACTGAAAAAAATTAACAAGAGTGCATTCTCTCTAAAGAACTGCATACTTTCTTCGAGCATCTTCTCCCAAAAAGTCAGTATTACTTATGAACCAAATGCTGATCTTCCATTCTGAATACATTTTGTGTTTGAAACATTATTATATGAGTCTATTATTTTTTTTTCTGGAAGTATGGGCCATAAATTTACCAAGTTTACCAAGAACCAACAACATTTTTCTACCACATATTTATGAGCCTTCAAGCCAACTTATTAAATCATTTTTTAATTTCTGGAGGAAAGGATCACTTTGAAATTCTGATGCCCAAAGAGGTGGAATGGACCTTTATTATATTTATAGGCTTTATGTTTTGACTTTTTGTTTTAGGTTTCCACTACAACTAAGAGGGAACTGGAGATTCTTAGAGATGTATCATCCCTACTTGCATCTGAAGAAGTGAGGTTCTTACCCATGAAAGCTTATGCTCCCAGTACTTCTGTTAGTCTCAAAGGTGCCACAGGACCCTCTGTTGCTTTTTACATCCCTATTTGTATTCCATACATGGGTGCACACACGTGCCATGCTCCTGAGTCCAGAAGTTTTCCTTAGCAATGTCTATTGACCCCCATGTGCATCATGCTTCCTCTTGTGCTCGCAGCCGAGGGCACATAATAGGTTGTGCGGGTCGACGCCTCTCCAGTGTCCTTACTGCTGAGTAAGGGTCCATAGCAGAGGGGATGGAGGGTGAGTATTGGAATACAAATAGGGACCATACATCTAAGTAAACCTCCTCTTCTTCTTCGAATGATGGTCCCTATATGTATTCTATATGTGGGTGAGTAGCAAGCAGTGATCAGCATGGAGGTGGATGTAGAGGAAGTGCAATCTGTAGTACGGCATGGCCTACAGCGGAATCTGCAGCTATCGCTCGGTCGACGTGAATGTGGAGACCGAGTTCCAGAGAGCACAACAGATGTCTTGCCATGGGACATCTGCAAGGCAGGCTGATGTGGCTGCTTGTGCTGATACAGAGTGCACTGTGACTCCATCAGGTGGTGGCACATTAGATTGTGTTTAGTATTTGCTGATGCACCTGGAGACCCATTTGGAGATTCATTGGGAGCAGAGGGCTTGGCCCTTAGATCAGTCAGCAATGGTTACAAAGTTTCAGCGATGTGCAAAAGGAACTACTATCTACACCTATAACTATATACAAATGGACAGAAGCCACTGTCATAGCAAAAGCTAAAAGCGCAAAGGAACAGGGGTTCTGACTAAGGCCATATGGCAGTGTGACAGGGTGCTAAGCAGAAAACTGCTTAGCCAACCCTCTGTCACTCCAGCTCCAATTAAGGGAGGTGAATTGGAGCTGGATAGACCACCTGGCCCTCATCGGGGAAGCTTGAACAGCTGCTGCCTCATCAGGCTGGGGCTAGATAAGAGCCCCACGGGAAGGAAGTCGGGGGGAGCTGGAAAGAGAAAAGGTGCAGTAGAGGAAAAACAGAGAGATAGCTTGCCCCCTTTCTCCTGCTGGTGGACTGCAAGAAGGGGACTACTTATATGGTGGAAAGGTGATGGGAACACAGCCTGTAAATAAAAGCACCAGGTGGGCACTGCACCTAAAGGTCTCTGTGTGACTTTCTCTGCCCAGTGGGGGCAGGAGGACTCTGCAGGGATGCTGTTACAAGCAGTAACAGGGAACCGGACAGGCATTGGCCCATCTGAAATATTATACCCTCATCTCTGAGCACAAGGGGACACTGCTAAGGAAAACTTCCAGACTTAGGTTCCTGGTGCACATCCGCACCCATGTATGGAATACATGTAGGGACCATCACTCGAAGAAGAACTATGGAGTTTTGATTTGGTTAACTTTCCAAAAGAAACCAATAATAATATGGTAAGAAAACACACAAATATTGTTGAAAAAAAAAAGTCACTAACCTAGCTCTCCATTTTCAATCACTTCAAAAGCAGCCCAGATCTCATCCTTGTTGGGAATGATGTTTTTTATTCCTAATACATCATTAGTTAATTCTTCTGCCTCTGTCAAAGGCGATACCTGTGATACAGATTGTAGGAGTTCAGAATTTAATAAATAGTTTCTGAAGTACTAATGGCTTCTGACTTGTGCAGACATTTTATACTTTTGTAATGGAAAAACAGTCCAACTTTTTCTTTTTAAGCACAATCACAGAAATACCAAGTTTGTGAATCCAATAATTATTTCTCAAATTGCTGGCCAGTACATTTTCATCAACTTTGTTGCATCAGATTGGAAGTTATCCAGCTAAAAACTGTAACTTCAAACCTTTCCCTTTATCTTCACCCCTTCTTCCCCCCAAATCAAAGCACTACAGCTCAGTTCCATGTGAAACAGAAAGAAAGAGCACGCTGTGATCTGAAAGGTAACAATTACTACAGACACACTATGTTTTTTGGTACAGTTCTCCCTCTCTGCCCCTCTCCCATCCCAGTCAATGATACAGAATTTTTTGGTCTTTAAAAACAAAAAAAATCTGAGTTTTTTTGTTGATATGTCCCATGCAGCATAAAATGATAATGAAATGGAACTAGACAACCCTAACAAGGTTAATAGGTATTTTGCTAAAATTGCTTTTCTAATAATATCTACCCTTCATTATAGCAGAAATTTAATGTTATCCTTTACATTTGAACATTAGAGTAGTATTGCTTAGAGTCCAGTACTTTTCAGGAGTGCTATTAGACCCGAGGCTGGAAATCTCAATTATAGTGAGTGGGGAGGTTAGGCTTCTCAGCACCTAAGCAAGGCAGACAGCCTCTGGCAGAAAGAGACATCAGGAGGAAGGCCTTCTAAATGACCTTGTGCTGCTAAATAAACTGCAGAAATCACTAGGCAATTGTTAGTATTCCTATCTATTGCAGCAGGACAGTGGTGTCGCTGTGAGCATCAATACTGCTGTACCCTGCCATAAAACTGAAAGAGGAGGTCTCTGCTTTAAAATTATGCCATAGCCTTCTGCTTAAAAGTACAAGAGAAATACTATTTACAGATTTTAATTAAGCCACAGCTTGAATGTAATAAATAAATAAAGAAATAAAATAAAGATGGGAAAAGAAATGAACTAATAAACACAAATGTAACAACAGACATGCTAAAACATGCAAATTTGTTTCACTTCATAAAAAAAGTTTATCAACAAGTTATAACAATTTTACATACTAACCCTTATTATAATACTACAGTCTGGCTCTTTTCTTTCCACATAAACTTCAATTAACAAATCTCCAGCTTGGGAAACCTAACACAAAACACATAAGTTACAAAAATTAAAATGCATTGAAATGTATATAGCTTTTTTCATAATTGGGAAAATACAATCATTATTTCACAGCAATGATAGAGTCTTATCAATACACAAACCTTCTTCCATTTTCTAAGCTGCAGAAAGAACCAGCATCCATCTGATCAATCATAGATAGGTCTCTGTGTCTGTCATGGAGGTTGCAGAAAACATGGACTTTCCACGACTTCCGTGACTTCTGCAGTGGTCAGTATGGCTGTCCCCAGGTCCGCCCAAACAGCTGGCTCCGGGGTCAGGTGCTGCTCAGGCAGCCCTGGGCAGTGGTCCCCAGGGTGGCCAGAGCAGCCACTGGCCCCCCAATCGACCAGCAGCGACTCCCCTCTGTCCCCGCAAGATTTAGTCAGGAGTATTTATAGTATAAATCATGAACAGGTCACGGGCCATGAATTTTTGTTTATTGCCTGTGACCTGTCCGTGACTTTTACTAAAAATACCCATGACTAAATTGTAGCCTTAATCATAGGAAGTCTCTACTGTAGGGTTGGTAACTGATTCAGGAAGAAATCTGAACTTGACTAATGCAGTCATGATCATATCTATCAAAATGCATATGAATTTTGAAGTATAGGTTCAGAAACAGGAATTCTAGCTAGACCAGTCATGGGTGAATATTATCGGGAAGACAGTCTGTGCTTCAGAGATCCACCTCCAGAGTGCAAGTCAGAGGAGATCTGTGTTTAGTTGTCCAAGCTTGGAAATTCAATCTGTCGTATTAGCCAAACTGTATGGTCAGAAGTTGATCTCAAATTTACCTGATTCACTCACCAACGTAAACCCATTTCACAACTATGATAAAAGAACAACTTGGGGTAGGGAAGAGTTCATAAAGCTCCTAATGCCCTTTGCATGGCAAAAGTTCTATTTCTCAGAGATTTTAAACTCTTCATCCACAACCACAAACCAGACAGGAGCTAATGCAACTCACCCTGGCAGCATAGCCAGTTCATATTGTCATATGGTCCCCTATTGCTGCACCTGCAGAACAACTGATGTTCCTGAGCATGATTCCTGGCAAAGTCAATGGAACAGAAATTAAACTTCTCTGCCTTAATATGACAGTGGAAGTTAATGATGGTCCATCTGCAGCTTCTAGGTTGTTTTTCTAGGGTATTAGGCTGCCTGGAGCATCTGCTCTCCAGCATTGTATCTTTGCTATCTACATCACAAATTACTGCTGAAGAATTTGTATGGGCTTTGGAGAAGACATAGCATACATGCTACTATAACACTTCGATATGATTCTTTTTTCCTTTCAACTTAGTTCATCATTCATTTGCTTCCCCTCACAGGATGAAGGAGAATATATAGCTCTTTATATGAGAAAGCCAATGGTTTGGATTTTGGGGGTGGTGGTGGGAGAATGTGGGACAGACTTTAATAAGAAACAGGGCAACAATTAATTAGAAATTAATTGATCATTAACTAAAATAGTTTAAAAACAACATTTAAAGTTCAATCCCCCCTAGCGCTTGCACACACTTTTTTGCTTTGTTAATTATTTCATGAAAAAATACAATCATAAAAATTTCTATTTACAGTGGACACCAATAAAAATAGGATATTTATCACCTTCGGTATTTACATTAACTGAGGGGTTTGTGTTGTTTGCAATGAAAAGTATAGTGAATACTGCAAATTCCTGATAACAGTAAAGACTGGTGGTCAGTAAAAGTCTATTTTAATGGTACCTATGTAATCTTTTAGAAATATGTATGACTTTAGTAAGTGGTCATGTTGACAAAATGGACAAAATAATGTTGGTCATGTTGAAAATAATGGCACGTAAATGTACAGAAAAACAAAAGGAAATATTCCTACATGCAACGTGTAATCGTTTTGTGGAATTCACTGTTCTGAAAGTCAAAGTTTTAAGATAAAATTAAGATCTTTTAAAAAAAAATCTGTAATCATTAATAGCATTAATATGCGGTTATGCATATTAAGTGTAACCAAACCATCTGCTTCCAATCAGAAATAAAACAAGTATTCTGTCCCCTGCACATTTACACTCTCCATGGACAGCTTTGGGCAATCGGCTAAAGGCTTCAAGGATATTTTTTTTCACTCCCATCTAGATATTGGCCAACACTGAAAATAGGACGCTAAGTTTAATGGGCCAGTGGTCTGGCAAATATTGTGCTAATAAGTAGAATTTTTTCATGATCAGATTAAATAAACTGATTTTATGTTGACTATATATTAGTTCATATATCCAGAAATAAAAATTGTAACATTCTTGTTAACTCAGACCTTTACTAAGGACTTGATAATTATGGAAGTAAGGAGAAAACAGAATTTAATGATGACCAAGTGGGATATATAAAAACTCCAAACTACTACTTCTTTGTTTTTTGTTTTTTGTTTAAATGAACTGATAGAGAATTTTCTATAGGAATCTGGCTTGCTCATTCATAACTATAAAGCCATCTACATTGTGAACGACAAATTTCATTGTTCCAAAGATAAAATATCGAGTGACTTAAGTACTGAGGCTAGGTGCAGAACCTACACTCTTAAGAAGATAGTCATATGCCAATTTAAAGGGGCATAATTTGAAACCCTGTGATTGTGTTTACAGTAGCAGGGTTTCAGGGAAGATATAATATGGAAGAGAATGAAAAGAGTGTGGGGAAAGGGGGAGGTTAATAGTTAATTTGAAAAAAACTGGACCTTTCATATTTGATCCAATATCAAGACTAGCATCCAAATGATGGTAAGTACAATAATTTGGGTCACAATTCTGAGACACAGACACAATCATGCTAAACAACACACACCTACATGCATATATATGGGTTAAAACCTAAGGAGGCTGAACAGGGCAAACAGATTCAAGCTTCATAGTGTATGTAATAGGATATTGAGTAGAATAATGAGGTTGCAAGGGAAGCTATGAAAAAATGTTTTGATTAGTTTACAGAGACTGAGAAGTAAATACACTGCATCACTCAATTTCTACCAACATTGACATAATGGAGAAATTGTGACTTTAAAGTTAGTTTAGCTCCTGAGAATAGAAAACCAAACAGAAGCATTTGTGAGGGAAAGCATTATGATGCTACTTTGAAGAAAGCTTCTTAATTACAGTGGCACAGACTCTGAAAATCTTAGTTCCTGGTAAAGTTTGCTTTTTAGATATTACAAAATAGGGTTGCAAGAAAGAATGAAGTTGACATTTGATTTCTACTGGGCTTATGTAAACAACTGTACATAAAAGAAATGTGCTGCAAATTACAAATAGCTGGCAAAATGTTTGGCAGATAGAACACAAAGAGTGGTTAATGAACTGCCAACTGGAATGGAAAACAAGATCATCTTAAGTGACAATTCAGACATGAGACCTTTCTTGGGTTGCAAAAGAAATCTGGGCACGTTAGCTTTTCCATAAAGTTTTCTATATCCCCTTTATGTTTGTTCATTTTAAGTGCCTGCATTATTTACTCTCCCTGCTCTAGCTCCTACATGAATGTATTATGATGGAACAACAACTATCGTTCCAGAGAGCAGTGTTTTGACTCTCAGACCTTAATTGAAATAAGATTCTCACTCAGGCTACACCTACACTTGGGGTGTGATTCCCAGCTTTCATAGACATGCTAGTTCTCATAGAGCTAATGCACTACAAATAGTAGTATAGCTGTGGAAACACAGGCTACTGACTCACTCTGCAGAAGCAGCTGCCTCCCTCTCCAACTGACCTGATACAGCAATGAAGTTGGGAGGGTTTTCCTAAATTGCTTGTCTGCTTAAACTGTGGTGATAGGAGCATGGGGGATTTTGCTGCCTTTCTTGATCTATCACCTCCCCTTTCTCTGTACAAGGGGTGTATAGGTTCTTGAAGGCAGGGAAGCAGCCTCATAGGCTATGAGCTGCAGAGAGCTGCTTCCCCCGCCTTTGAGATCCTATATACAGTACACACGCACGCACACAGACGCTGCTGATGCAGGTGTGGTGTGGATGCAGATAAAAGATAGAGTGCAGATCGTGAGTTGGATACAAGTGGATTCTTGTGGATGCAGATCAGATGCGGACCCGTATTTTTGTATCCAAGCAGGGTTCTACCTATGGTTACATATGCAGGGCAGCTAATCCATGCTGCTCTTTGCTGTTCCCACGGCTACACTACTTTTTGTAGCATGCTAGCTCTAGCAGAGCCAGTGCATGGTTGTCGTGAGATGAGAATCACACACGCCTCTGGCTCCAAGTTCAGATGTAGACACAATTTCAAAGGACTAGATGACCGTGTACCTTATGCAGTGTCAGTTTGCAGCCAGCTGCAAGTCACATTCATAATACTAAAGAGGAAGGTTGGGCTTTTTAAAAGCACTCAGTATTGGCCTAACTCTCTTCCCAGTGAAGTCCATGGTAATACCCACTAATTTCAATAGAACATAACCACCACCATACTAATGGTCCATCTAGCCCAGTATTCTGTCTTCTGACAGTGGCCAGTGCTAGATGCTTCAGAGGGAATGAACAGAACAGGCAATCATTGAGTGATTCCCCTGTCATCCATTCATAGCTTCTGACAGTCAGCATAGGGAAACCCAGAACATGGTGTTACATCCCTGACAGTCTTGGCTATAGCCATTGATGGATGGACCTATCCTCCATGAACTTATCTAATTATTTTTTGAAGCCCATTATAACAGTTTTGGCCTTCACAACATCCTCTGGCAATAAGTTCCATAGGTTGATTGTGAGAAGTAGTTAGGCCAGTGCTGTGTGCTTTTGAAAATCCCACTTAGAATATTTAGCAGGTAGGATAAAAGCACAGTACCCTAGAAGAAGTTTCTGGAGCCACTGTGCTTTAGGCAGGCAGGCAGAACACCCCTTGGAGAGGATGCAGTCTATATACCTTGTCCTCCATGCATGCACAAAACAGCTCTCAGAGGAGTGCATGAATACACGAGTGTATTTACATATGCATGAGATACATATAGCAAGTTTCAAAAAGGTTCACTTTAAAGCTTCGACATCACAGTAATATATTAGAAGCGTCTGATCCAGCAAAAATTACTCTTTGCAGTTGCTGACACATAGAAGTTCCACAAGACTCAGTTGCTGCTTGGCCACAGAGACTAATCCTAATTCAGAAGGGAAAATGTATGAATTTTGACAATCGAATTGCCACATATGGCCATCAAAGTCTTGGGAACAATATCAGAGGGACTTCAAATGAAACAGAGATAGGAGCACTCCTTACATTTTAACATGGTATCAGGTTATTTCCTGCCTTACTAAAACCAAACGTAAGGACAGCGCTGATAAAGGAGAACGGGGCAGGGATACATTACTTTATTTTAGAAGATTTTCCTGCTCAGAACAACTCCAAACTCAAACCCAAATTAACCCCTGGGACACAAATTCTCAGAACTTTTAAATCTGAACTTTAAAACAGAAATGCCCACAGTCAGGCTTTCAAAATGAAGCAATAAAATCAGCCATTGGTGAGCGTTTGCAGCCTATGTTTTACAAAGAATGAGAGGACAGAGTATTTTCAAGTGGGGATGCTTAACTTCATGCAGGTGAGAAACAAAGTTAGAATCTGTGCACTTGTCTGCTGAAGTTAAACTTCCACATAAATATGGCAGGATCAGGCCTTACTTTGTACGATAATTTTAACCAAAATAAAAAATGTTGTAGCAGCTCAGTGTCTATTAACTATGAATAATAAATATACCATGTATTACATTTTAAGTAGTTTCTCCTCTATGAATAGTTATTTTTAGAAAATATAAATGAGATTGGAGAAAGTTTTGAAAAAGATTTCTATGGTGATGAGTTTGACTGTTTTGGAGAATAGGGCTATTATCCCCACCTTTGTTTAAGAACCTTTCTACCAGTCAAATTCTCAGTCTGCTAAATATTGCATGCGAGTCATCTTTATAATCCTAGTAGCACAGAGACAATGTCATTCTACTTTCCTGTTATCTACCACACAGGTCTTTAATTGCAAGGAAAAGACTGGTACAGTAAAAAGAAAACTGTATCCCCAGCAATATGCAGTTCAACTTTATCTTCTCAACTGTTGAAAAAGTAATTATTTTTTCCTTTACATTTTTATAAAGTTAACAAAAACAGCCACCCCTGCAGCAAGCACTTCCAAGCTGCCAATGGCTACCTGAGTTAAGGTCTGTTGGCTTTCCCAGCAAGTCACTGGTATGAAATGACTTTCCACTCAGTGATTATTACTTAGAAAATCAACCTATAGTGTTGCTCTGTTTTTGTGACTCAAACTCAGTATATTAGAGTTTTGTGTCCACAGTGACTTAATTAAACACTGCAGCTCCATTAATATTTTTTACATTGGATAGTGAAAATCTGCATGCCAAATATTATTTCCCCAAATGGCCAAAGTAGTTCTATGAAATGTTACACTTTGTTTTCCTAGAAATGGAGAGAAGAACTAAAACAGCAATGACTGCTTTAAGCTAGGATCGTCTGTACTGCTTGCAAATCAGAGAAAAGAATTGCATTTTGTACAATATATGCCATTACGCCATTCAAAACTACAATAGTCTCAGGACACTATATTAAATGATCAAGCCTTAAAACAATGTATAGCGACATCCATTTCACCCACAAGCAGTGAATAAGAGGACTCAAAATTCTGCTTGCCCAGACTTGCATAACAAAGTACTTTCTGGAGAGAGTGAAAAGAGGAGGAGTAATTTACTGTAAGAACCTATCCATGAAAAAAAAAAATCTATTTCTTTCCAGAGTGAGATTTGCCAAAACACAGATATTGTTGATACATTTTGCCATTTATTTGTGGAAGAGGAAACTGAAAATGTACTTCCTGAAAAGCAAATTTTTTTACTTAGAACTGAGAACAAAGTCTACGTTCCACAAGAGTTTCTCTTTGGGGTAAGCAAATACATACAAATAAGAATGCTGCACAAAGTACAGTACAAAAAAGAGCTAGATAGAGTGAAGATGAGATCACAGATGTGTTGGAGCTGTACAATACATCACAAATTCTCTGAGATGGTACTGCAGAAAGAGGACATGCACTTACTGATAAACAGGATACATCTACAGTTACAATATTAAACAGCAATGTGACAATATCTACAGAAAAATCAACGGCCAAATACTTTACCTCAGGTGGGGCCTCATGAAGATTTGACAGTTTTTATTACCCAGCATTAGCACTTTTTTGGAGTTCTTTTTTCCATTAAAAGGAGCAATTGAAGGAAAAACAGATTTTAAAAATGACACCTGGACAGGTTAATTTAAATGCATAATGCATACTTTTTTTCATTTTTTTTCCTTAAACTAAAGTAAATATAATCTCTAGGCAGTAGCTTCCCTTATTTTTATAAAACCTTTGAAATGAGTACTGTCTTTGATTTTAAAAATAGAATATGACAATTCTAGAAGTGCATTTCTTTAAAACTGAATTTCTTTTAACAACTAGTTTTTGTGTAGGTTACTGTAAGTTATTTCCCAGAGTCTCAACACATACATACATAGAAACTATGAAATTTCACACAAATATGAATAGTGACTCAAATATTCTTTAAAATAAATAAAAAGGAAGAGAATTTGACAATTGAATACATAATTAAATGGAAGCATTGTCTCTACTACTTTTGAAAGTTTAAATATCACATTACACTACAAATCATCACTCTTCAGCTGCGAGCTGGAAATTTCTGGTTGAATATGTTTGTTTGTGTTAAGGTTGAAATAAAAGTGCTTTTTGTTGGAAGAATTTAAACTCAGCTATTGATAGGTTGATGAGACTCAAGCCAGGGGCTATAAAATGCAGTGGGTGGAACAATCACATATGAAGTCTGATTATGAATAGAGCAGAATTTGTTGCAAGCAAAGTGAAAACAAATAGTCAGAAACACAATTCAGGCTTCTCACAATTCTTCTTCCCGGCAACTACTAAAGTCCCCACATAAACTGGTCAATCATTCACAAGGGTCTGTCTCACTTTGGTTTTAGTGTGGGAAAATTAAGTATATCATAATGGATTTTTTTTAAATGACACCAAATGACTGCAGGAAGCTTAAACTTCAATTTTAAAAATGAGAAAGCAAGTCTCTAGCCTCTTTCCTTTTGAAAATAGCCTTCAGAACAAGAACCAATTCCTAAAGAGAGTGCCATAGTGATCTTTCCAATAAAACATGGAACATCACATCTGCCTCTTCCTAGCATTCCACTCTGTCCAGAACTGTAGTTTTGGCTGAATGCACTCAGCTATCAGCAACCAGAGCTCCCAAATTGGTCACCCGTGCCCAACGCTTTCTATTTCTCTTTTCCACCAACTCCCAACTCCAAACACATGGAAGTACCAGTGGAATCACTCCCAAGGCACTTCTCTCATTTATGCTCTTAGCTTCAGTGGCTGTACCAGGTACCAGTAGTGACACCAGGAGAAACTGCAAATAGCACCATAGCCATTGGAGCTTCTGCCATGACTTCCTATGGGGATGAAATCCTATGAAAGGGACTGTTCATTGCAGGCATTTCTTGGTGCTAAGTCTCCAGGAAATCACACAGTTAGAAGGCAGAAAAATTATCTTTTCTCCAACTTTCTATGCACCTAGATCTTAGGCATCAAGACTTTATTCCTCCCAGCAAAAATCTTCTCTCAATAGCATCACCACTCAAAAGCAATAGAGATAAGATGTTGCTGTATTTATTTTTTAACGTAAATTTCAGTCCCTTGCCAGCAGGAGGCATGTGGTGGTATTATATTTAGCCCTTTGCACTGGCAAGTCAGGTGCACACATTGCATGAACGAGGCCAGTGGCAACACAATCTTCACACGAGGCAGAATTTTCTCTCTCTCTCTCTCTCTCACACACACACACACACACACACACACACACACACACACACACACACACACACACACACACCATTCAAGTTTTCATACATGCACATCCACAAAAGGGCCATACAACAGCACTTTTCCCCAGAGCAATGAAATTTGACATCCATGGTAGAAGGGGAGGAGACAAAGTAATACAGCTCAGCAGAAATACAGAGAATCATAGAACATCTGACTTCCATGAGCACCATAACAAACTTATCTTTACTGATGAATTAAGGTACTTTGAGATTTACGTGTTACACCACACGCATAACCAAGAAGGGCAGCCACCAATACTGACTTATAGTTTGATGTGTCTCCCTCACACTAACTCCTGTAGCCCTACTAAATTCCTAAACTTCCCAGGGCTTCTCCCCAACCTTATTTCAGACCTCCTACACAAATCACAAGTTCCATAGGTTTCCTTTTGTCATGGTTAATTCAGCTGCCCACCTGAGCAACAGCTTCCCAAGGTTCAGCTCCGGTCTTAGAATCACTGCCATGTGCTCTAATTGGGACCACACATGAACACTACTCAAACTTTAGCTAATGAAGCATGTAGCTACTCATTTAATAGTTCTTCTTGCAGAGAGTATAACATGCTACAGGGATGTATGGGGTTGTCAGGGAGGGGTAGTACCACTGATGGGGGAGCAGTCGTAGCTCATCCACTTTGGTCCCCACTTGACACCCAGCTCTCACCTGTGGCTCCAAGTAGCTGTCAGCATGCGACAGCGGCCACACCCCAGAGACCGTCTTGACTGGTGGGCTAAACCAGGTGAGGGTAGCCGATGAGACTCTCGGTGAGTTAGGGCCTGTCTACCCATTGCATGCGAAGGCTGGATCCGGCTGACTGAGGCAACCTGGTTCAACCTGGTTCAATGGTCAGGAAGGCGGTGACAGCAAGCGTTGTGGAACGCTTAAGAGAACGACAAGACACGTAGGCGTCCTGGTCATCCACTGCGCCCTGCCCTATCTCCACCCGTCTCGACTTCTGTCCTGCCACTGGATACAGATAGGAACTGGGAAGAGAGAGTGAGGCTGACGTCGCGCAACTCTCCCTCACTTTAATCCAATTCACGCGCAAGTCTCGACATCATATTATATCATATTACATCATATCAAGTCCTGTGGCGATGGGCGAGCGACGAAGCAGCAGGTGTGGATACACTGGGAGCTGTAGCCATGGACCTGCACATAGGCGGCTCAGGCATAATGGTCGTTCCTCACTGACTGAAGCAGCAGTGGAGCTCAGCATCTTCTTGAGCGACTGAACAGCCCTATTCAGGATTGCACTGCTCACCTCCGTGGAATGAGGAGGGGGCTAGAAAAGGTGCCCTAAACATTGCCTGCTTCACCTTACCCTGGCCAGCATACCGCGGCTGGCGGGGATCCCACAAAAGTGGTCGAACAAAAACAAAAACAAAACTTAGAGTGACACCGATCACTATTGGCACATGGAATGTGCGCACGTTACTGGACAACATCACGGCAGACAGAAGAACAGCACTTGTCGCTTGGAGAGAAGAACAGCACTTGTCGCTAGAGAGCTCGCAGGCTACAACATTGACATTGCAGCCCTTAGCGAAACTCGCCTTGCTAATGAAGGACAGCTGTCTGAGTCAGGCGGTGGCTATACATTCTTCTGGAGTGGCCGCAGCAGTGATGAGCGTCGCGAATCTGGAGTTGGCTTCGCCATCAAGAATCATCTTGTTCGGAAACTTGCCAATTCCCCCAAGGGTATAAATGACCGGCTCATGACAATGCAGCTTCCGCTTCAAAAAGGAAAACAAGCTACTTTGATCAGTGCATATGCTCCTACAATGACCAACCCAGAGGATGTGAAGGATAAATTCTACGAAGAACTAGATACTCTGCTATCGTCAGTGCACCGCACAGACAAGCTGATTCTGCTTGGCTGTTTTAACGCAGGAGTTGGATGCGATGCCGCAGCCTGGGAAGGAGTCATCGGGAAAAATGGAGTGGGAAAGTGTAATAGCAATGGCCTGTTACTGCTGAAAACTTGTGCAGCACACGACCTTCTGATCAGCAATACAGTCTTCCGCCTTCCTACCCGTAACAGGACTTCGTGGATGCATCCCCGTTCCAAGCACTGGCATTTGATTGATTATGTCATCATCAGGAGAAGGGACAGACAAGATGTCAGGGTTACAAAAGCTATGTGTGGTGCTGACAGTTGGATGGATCATAGGCTTATATAGTATCCAAAATGAAGCTCCATATCATGCCGAAGAGACGAACACAAGGCTCTAAGGCTCTCAAAAGGATCAACGTGTCGAAGCTGAAGAACAGCCCCATCTCTGAAAACCTAGCAGAAGACCTAGAGAATGAGCTTGCTGATCTTCGTATTGAGGATGACGCTGAGAAAGTCTGGGAGCAATTCCGCAACACTGTCCATACAGCTGCATCGAAGGTATTGGGGCCCTCCACATGCAGGCGGCAAGACTGGTTTGACGAAAATGATGCAGAAATCCAGGCCTTACTTGCTGAGAAGCACTGCCTGCATCGTGCATATCAAAACGATCCATCCTCAGCGGCAAAGACGACCACCTTTATCAACGCTTGCAGAACAGTACAGAACCGACTGCGCAAAATGTGGGACTTGTGGCTGAGTGCCAAAGCAGATGAAATACAGGCATATGTGGACAGGAATGACTATAAGTGGTTTTATGAAGCCCTCAACACATTCTATGGTCCACAGTCTTCTGGGAGTTTTCCCCTCCTGAACTCTGATGGTACTGTGCTCCTTACAGAGAAGAGACAGATTCTCCAGAGATGGGCTGAACACTTCGAAGCAATTCTCAATTGCCCCTCAGTCATCAATGATGAGGCCATTGACAAGATGCCCCAGGTTGCAGTCAATGACTCCATGGATGCTTCACCAGAAGAGGACGAAGTGAAGAAAGCTATCAATCAGCTGTCAAGTGGCAAAGCCCCAGGGTCAGATGCCATACCAGCAGAGGTGTACAAAGTCGGTGGATCCGTGCTGCTACGGAAACTCACTGAGCTGTTTCAGTCCTTCTGGAAGCAGGGAACCATTCCACAAGAATATAGAGACACGTCCATCTCGCATCTCTATAAGAGGAAGGCAATCGCTAGGTATGCGACAATCACTGTGGAATCTCGCTGCTTTCTACAGCGGGGAAAGTTCTTGCACGGGTTGTGTTGAACCGACTGATCACTCACCTGGAGAAGGGCTTACTGCCAGAATCAGTGTGGCTTCCACAAGGGACGTGGAAGGGACTATTGACATGATCTTCGCTGTGTGTCAGCTACAGGAGAAATGTCAAGAGTAGAATCGTGAGCTCTACACAACTTTTGTGGACCTCACGAAAGCATTTGACTGTCAGTCGCCAGGGCCTGTGGAGGATCATGTCAAAATTTGGCTGTCCAGACAGATTTATACGAATGGTACGTCAATTTCATCATGGGATGATGGCTCGTGTCCTGGATGATGGTGAAACATCTGAGGCTTTCCCAGTCACCAACGGCGTCAAGCAAGGGTGTGTTTTTGTTCAGCATGATATTCGACATGATATTCTCTGCCACTTTGACTGATGCTTTTCAACATTGCACTGAAGGAGTAGGCCTGAAGTATAGAACTGACGGGAAACTATTCAATCTGAGGCGACTGCGTGCCACCACCAAGGTGAAGAAAACTGTACTTCGAGACTTTCTCTTTGCTGATGATTGTGCTCTGAATGCTAGTACAGAGCCAGAAATGAAAGCCAGTATGGACAAGTTTTCAACTGCATGCAACAACTTCGGTCTCCCCATTAACATCAAGAAGACTGAGGTCATGCACCAGCCAGCTCCCCACGCTCTGTACTCAGAACCGTCCATCACTGTAAATGGACAGAGACTTCGGACAGTGGACCATTTCACGTTCCTGGGTAGTACCCTTTCCCGAGCAGTGTCAATCGATGATGAAGTAAACTGCAGAATTGCTAAAGCCAGCTCTGCATTTGGCCGATTGCGCTCCAACGTTTGGGAACATCGAGGGATCAGCCTACCAACGAAGGTCTACTGAGCAGTGGTGCTTCCAACTCTGCTGTACACCTGCAAGATGTGGACTGTATCAGAGTCATGCACGAAGGCTTAATCACTTCCACATTTCCTGTCTGCGAAAGCTTCTAAAAATCAGATGGCAGGACAAAGTGCCCGATACTGATGTCCTCACTAGAGCCAGTCTGCCGTCAGTTCACACATTGCTGATGAGAGTCCAGACCAGGTGGGCCGGACATGTCGTGAGAATGTCAGACGAACGCATTCCTAAACAGCTCTTCTACGGAGAACTCACTCAGGGAAAGCGCTCCCATGGAGGACACAAAAAGCAGTTCAAGGACATGCTGAAGACCTCTTTGAAGTCCTTCGAGATTAACACCGCCACATGGGAAACCTTCGCACTGAACCGTCCAGCATGGCGCAGTCTCATTCACACGGGCAATAATACCTCTGAGGCGAGGCGTATTGCTGAGGCTGAAAAAAGCGTGAGCTGCGCAAGTCCAGAGCTGCTTATACAATATCGACAGTGCCATTACATGTCTGCCCAACGTGTGACAGGACATTCCACACCCGAATCGGACTGATCAGTCATCTTCGGACATACAGAGCCCAGTCATCGAAAGAATGAGTTGTTGAGGTCTTCATCGATAATGATGGACGAACATCATAACATGCAACAGCTTCCTAATAACTTCACAGAGCAATTCAAAGTGGGTTTTTTAAAAAAACAAACAACCAAACAAACGTACGTTATGGTTTGAAGCCTCCCTGCACTGAAAATGGCCTCTTTTTTGTGTGTTCTGTTTGAACACTAAGATAATCAGAGGTGCCCAAGCTCACACCATGCCATTATCTACTGATAAGCCTGTTTTATAAAATTCCAATACATACAGAGAATTCTATCCTAAAGATAGGAGCTCAAAATGTTTTCCTAACAATGCCAATCACTACTTCCTACAGTTTATAAAACATATGGAACTAAATACATCTAAAGTTGAAATCTGAGTGAGATATATAGGTAAGATATAGTCCCATTATGTGTTAGATCATAATTTCATGGGAACAACGCTGCATAGACACAGTTGTTTCACTTTGCTGTTTTATGTCTCTTTTCGAAATGGGTACATTATGCAAATCTCCATAAAGAAATACAAAACTGCTACATGACAACAAAATATTCCTTTGTTACGATCATTCCCAAATCAATCGAGTTTCACCACTTACTTGGGTGTCTTTCCACTTGGTAATGAAGCTGTTCTCTGTATCCATTTGTTTGATCTGATCTTCATTTATCTGTTAAAAATTGATATTTCGGTAAGTTAGAGGGAAACTAACATAACGCTTTATCATCCTTAGTGGATTCTTTATAATGGCTAACAACACTAAGAAAATCAAGTAGGGTTGTTATGAGTGATTACACTTACAATGTATTTTATCTGATTGAGAGATTTTTTCTAGTATCAAACAGAAGGCACTATTTTTATCGAATGTAAATCTAAAGAGGATTTTTCCATAAAATCCATCATACCGCTGAGCTCTTTATAATATCAACACATTTCCTCTGTGACCCCCAGATAAAAAAGAAGAATGCTGCATAATGGGTCACAAAGATTAGTCCCTAGTAATGAATAAATTCAAATTCAATTGGATTCAGTTCTTCTGCAAAAAGCTTCGGAAGAAAACAGTATCTCTCTGAAGTGCTCATCATTCACTGAGTCAAAAGTCTGGGAATACCTTAGCTGCAACACAAGAACCATAATAGGTGAACAAACATACCACTTTCAAAGATCACAATCTTGGAATTTGTTAAAAACTATGCCATCTTCATGCCAGTGAGAAGAGTTGTGCGCACTCATTTGGAAAAGACTGATTCACAGCAACTCTATAAACACAGCTTTTTCTCTTCAGTCTAGACTAGTTCAGAATTAATGTCTAAAAGCAGCCAAATAAAAGGCAAAGGCCACAGAGCTAAAGCATCAGAGAATCCTGCACACTGTGAAGCAGTGGAACCAACATTGCACAAAAAACATTTGTGAAGACAACATCTTTGTGCAAGATCATGAAATGCAGAGAGATTTTCAGACATCTTACAAAATTCTATTACCAGAGCACTTAGGCCACTACATTATGTAAGATACTTACATCGAAGAGTTGTACGTAATTTTTAATTAGATCTTCTATTACATTGACTTCTTCACTGGTATGTCCATTAGTTTGAAATAAACATGATGAAAACACCATGGCTAGATTGTGCGGGTTCATATAATTGATTTCTGAACATTTATGCACCCTGTTTGAAGGAGAATAAATCCAGTTAGAATACTCCATTGTTCTTGACACTGCTCATGCTCGACTCAAGGACACAGAGTGCTTTTCCAACAGCCATATTTTCAACAGTATAGTTTTATTAAACAAAATTATTAACCTATTTTTATCTAGTCTTTTACATGTATGTAATGATTTCATGTACACAAACATTAATTGATGCTTTCTTTCTGCCTCTGATCTATGGTAGTGAATGGTGTCATGTCAATAATCATTTTCATACTACTACTTCATTTTGTGATCTGT
Organism: Trachemys scripta elegans; assembly: GCF_013100865.1. Lineage (NCBI taxonomy): Eukaryota > Metazoa > Chordata > Testudines > Emydidae > Trachemys > Trachemys scripta. Next base: position 98,798,077 of record NC_048302.1, on the reverse strand, counting down.
ATAAGTTGGATATGGTCAGAAAATGGGGGAAGAGATAATGAAACTCTTAAAACATTTTTGTTTCTATAGTGCTGTTAAAATTTTCTAACCAATTGTACTAGGATTTTTTTTCTACCGATTCCAAGACAGAAGTGACCATTGTGATCATCCAATCTGACCTCCTGTATAACACAGGCCACAGAACTTCCCCAAACTAATTCCTAGATCATCTCTTTTAGAAAAACAGCCAATCTTGATTTAAGAATTGTCAGTGATGTAGAACCCATCAAAACCTTTTGGCCACAGCATCACATTGGGAGCTTGTGTTCAGCTGATTATGCTTCCACCATAATCTCCAAATCTTAAGAGTCACTGCTATATGTGTGTATTACATGCTTAAGCACATTATACTCTACATGATTCTTTAAGAAACAACCATTTCTTTAAGATACCACAGGGCATTTTAATGCCATAGGTGCCAACTTTTGCTATATCTGCTTAAAGTGAGTTTAACACCGACAGGCGGGATCAAACCTGGGACCTCTGGAACTAAATGCATAAGCCTCTACTGCATGAGCTAAAAGCCACATGGCTCTTAGCTAAGGCTGTAGCAGACTCATTAATCTCTAAGTGGTCGAGGTGCCACTAGAGGGGCTAGAGCACCACACCCAGGTGGTGTGGGGTTACATGGGCACCTTAAAAACTCCCAATTTACTGATTTTAACCTTATTTCCTGCATTTCCTATACTTGGAAGAGGAGGTTACTTTCCTGTAACTGGAGGTTTTTCGAGATACATGGTCTCTATCTGTATTCGAGTGAGAGTTATGCATGCGCACCATGCACCCAGAGCTGGAGAATTTGAAAGCAGTGTCCATTGTTCGTGCATACGCCCTAGCTCATCTTGTGCCTCCAACCAAGGGAGTGAAGGGCGAGGCGGATCATCCACCTCTCCAGTTCCTTCTAAAGCAGAAGGGAAGGAAGGTGGACAATGGAATATAGATAGAGACCATACATCTAAAAGAACCTCCAGTTACTGGTAAGTAATCTCCTCCTCTTCGAGTGATGTTCCTATTGTATTCCATTGTGGGTGACTAACAAGCAGTACCTAAGTAGGAGGAGGATGTAGATGGTAGGGCTGAGCAGAGTACCACCATACCAAAGGAGGCATCAGCAGAAAAGTCCTGCACCAGGAAATAATGTCTTGCAAATGTGTGAACGGAGCCCTATGTGGCCGCTTTACAGATTTCGAGGAGGACTACCTCCTGAAGAGATGCCATACGTGTTGCTTACGTTCTGGTGGAATGAGTTCTTAACTCATGGAGAGTGGGGGGGAGGCTCGAAAGCTGATAGAGTAGAATGCAGCTAGAGACCATTTGCAGATTCTCTGGGTGGAGATGATGTGCCCTCTGACTCAGTCGCTATAGCGACAAAAGTCTTAGGGATTTCCTGATTTGTTTTGTTCTCTGTAGGTAAAAACCCAAGGCCCACCGACCACTGAGGGAGTGGAGTCTTTGCTCCTATGTGGAAGTGTGCAGTTTTGGGAAGAACACAGGTAAGTGAATGTTTTGTTTAAGGTGAAATCCAAAGCTACATTAGGGGTAAATTTGGGGTGGAGATGCAAAGAAACCTTATCCTTATGGAATATAGTGTACGGCAGATCGGACATCATGTCTCCAAGTTGGCCAACCCTTCCACTGAGGTGCTGGCCACAAGGAAATCAACCTTCATGAAAAGGATGGACATGGACTATAACTAAAGTCTCAAAGAAAAAAAAAAACATCTTGTGAGTACTGAGAAAACAAGTTTCAGAGTAAGAAGTGGGCTGTAGTCCACGAAAGCTTATGCTCTAATAAATTTGTTAGTCTCTAAGGTGCCACAAGTACTCCTGTTCTTCTTTTTGAGAAAACAAGGTTTAGGTCCCACTGGGGAATAGGCTTCTGAACAGGTGGGAAGGTTTTTATTAGGCCTTTCCAGAATCTATTGGTCAGTGGATGTGTGAAGACCGAGTAGCCCTAAGAAAGTGGATGGTCTGCACTGATCACAGCCAAGTGGACTCGCAAGGAGCTCATGGACAAACCTGTTGTCTTCAAAAAGAGAGGATATAGTCCAAGATGAAAGCAAGATTTGTAGTCTCTGGGAGAATGCCTCTTTGGTGCGCCCAAGAAGAGAAGCTCTTTCACTTAGCTAGGTAACATTTTTTGTAGAATCCTTTCTACTTTTAGAGAGGATGTCTCATATGGCTGTGGAGCATGAACATTCTAAGGATAATGCCCATCGAAATACCAAGTCCTGAGGTGGAACGGATGCAGATCAAGGTGCTTGATCTTGCCCTTCCACCGAGTCAGGAACTCATGGAATGTTGGGAGAATGATTGGTGGTGAGGCTGACGTGAGGAGGAAATTAGGAAACAAGAACTGTCTGGCCAGAAGGAGGTTATCAGGATGACCTGCACTCTGTCATGCTGGATTTGTGTACAACTTGGGGCAGAAGTGGTAGTGGAGGGAAGACAGTTGAACTGGTCCCACCAAGGAAAAAGCATAGTGTCACCCTAACAGTGGCATCCTAGGGCTCTTCTGGAGCAATACATGATGCACTTCCTGTTTGCTAGAAAGCGGTGAACAGATCCCTGGTTGGGGTCCCCATAGAGTGAAAATATTGTGCAGTACCAAATCATGAATCGCCCACTCTTGGTCGATTGTAAAATGTCTGCTGAGGGAATGTGCAAGCACATTTTGTTTTCCCAGAAGGTAGGCTGCCAATAGGGTGATTTGATTGCTGATACACCAGTTCCAGAGGCCTGACAGGGAGGTGGATCACAGTCCCCACTGCTTGTTGATGTAGAAGACAGTTGTAACATTGTCTGACATTATAAGGAGATGGTGAGCATGGATGAATGGAAGAAAGAACTTGAATGACTTCCAGACTACTCACAACTCCAGGATACTGCGGTGCGTTCTGGACTCTCGAGCTGTCCGGGTACCTTGTGCTGGGTGGCTAGTCATGTGGCCACCCAACCAAATAGGGATGTGTCTGTAATAATGTTCCTGTCTGGAAGGGAAGGGAGAAAAGGGACACTAGTGCTTATCTGAAGAGGATTTGTCTTCCATAGCAGGGGAAGACATTATCTTGGCTGGAACTGTCACCATGAGGTTCATGGAATGATGGTTTGGGGAGTATAGTGATTGTAGCTAAGTTTGAAGGCAATGAAGGTGGAGTCTTGCAAACAGGGTGATATAGGTGCATGAGGCCATATGACCTAGGAGAGAGAGATGTTTTGACTGGTACTCGAGGGTTGCTTGACACATGAGCTATGGTATTATTTATGGTCTAGAACCTATCCTTGGACAGGTACGTTCTTGCTGTCAGGGCCGGGTCATGGGCAGCCAGACCTAGTGGTACGAGCTGGAATCCACAGTCAGGAGTCAGCTTGGCCAGGATCCTGGAAGGTCAGAAACCAAAGCCAGACTGGAGATCAGAGCAAAAAATCAGAAGTCCAGAGCTAAGCCAGAGTCAGGATGCCAGGAAGTCAAGCCAGGGGATTGGGGGGGGGGGGCGGAGGAGCATAAGCAGGAGGCACAAGGTGGATGCCAGTTTTTTAAGACAGCTTCCTGTTCCTGATGCTGTCATAAGTAGGGCCAGGAGGCCAATCAGCTGCTCTGGGGTTCTACCAATGGGGCATCAGAGGCAGAGCTTCAAACTGGGGCTGGGCTTCATGAGTCCTGGATCAGCAGTTGGTCCAGTGGAGGGTTGCAGCACGTCCGATAAACCCTGTGGACCTGGGTTCAAGGCCTGTCCATCATGACATAACCCCCACTCCTAGGGGCACCCTCTGGGAAACATGGGCCCAGTTTTCTTGAGTGGCTCCTATGGAAGGCCTGAACCACGGCAGGAGCATGAACATTCTCTGCTGGCTCCCAAGTTCATTCCTCTGGGCTGTAACCTTCCCAGTCAATCAGGTATCACAATTTACCCCGCTTGACCTTGTACTTGTGGAGCTTAGGCTCTATGGGGAAATGTATTCTCAGTGTAAGGTTTTAGGAGTGACACATGGAATACACGGTGGTCCCTAAGGGACTGAGGGAACTGAAGCTCAAAGGTTACTAAGTTGATCCGATACAGGCCAAGGAACCGGTGGTCTAGTTTCTGAGAGGGTCTGTCTGTGCAGAGGTGTTCTGTAAAAAGCCATACCTTTTGTCCCACAGTGTAAGCCAGGCCTTGTTGCTACTACTACTGAAAATATCTTGGTAAAGACTCTAGGGGCAGTTGCTATCCCAAAAGGAAGTTCTCATTATTGAAAATGGTTGAAGAACACCATGAATCTGAGAGAGCATCTATTGGCAGGATGAATGTCTATGTGAAAGTATGCATCCTTCATATTGAGAGCCATGAACCACATGGCCTTTTCTACAGATGGAATTATCACTGCCAATATGACCATGCAAAATCTGAGTTTGTGAATGAAACAGTTGAGATGGCAGAGGTCAAGGACTGGTCTCCAAGTGCCCTTCTTTTTGGATATTAGGAAGTAGGTGGAGTTAAACCCTCTCCTTTGATCTTGAGGGGGGACATGGTTCTATTGCTCCTTGCTGCAATAAGGAGTTCACTTCTTGAGAATACTCTCATATGAGAGGTTTCCCCAGGGCCGGGGAGGAAGTTTCTGGAGAAGGTAGTGTTGCAAAATGTATTATATAGCCAGAGTGGATGATGCTAAGCACCAACTTGTCCATTGTCATCACACTCCAGGTGTTGAAAAAGACTTCCAGATGACCCCCAAGTACTGTGTGGCAGGGGCGGGAGGTGTTGGGCTTAGTGTTTTGTGGCTCTTGAGCTCCCATCAAAAATAACATTGAGCCAGGGATTGAGATGCCAAGCCTATTGCCGAGGGTGTAAGGAAGTGGGACTTTTGAACCCTTGGTCTCTTATGTATTGGTTCAAAGTTGCTCTGATAGAAAAATTGCTGAGCCATAAATCTAGATGTGACCTGTGGGTGGTGAAACTTTCTCTTAGTGACAGGCATATCCATAGCAAGTGGAGGGCAACCCTGGAATCCTTCAAGGTATAGAAGGACTCGTCCGCCTTCTGGTTGAAGAGCTCCTATTCATCAGGGGGGAGGTCCTCAATGGTATTCTGGAACTCCTTAGTGAATCCTGACACATAGAGCCATGACTCCTTGCGCACGACAATGGCGGTAGCTATAGCTCTAGAGGCAGCATCGACTACAGATTGGAGGGTGGTCCTGGCTACCAGTTTGCCATTGTCTGTCAGAGCTTGAAAAAGAGATCTGTCTTGATACGGAAGGCTGTCAAACTTCACAAACTTGGCGTAATTCAGGAAAATGTATTAAGCCAGTAATGCTTGGTATTTGGCTATCCTGAACTGGAGGCTGGATGATGAGAAGATCTTTCCTCCAAGCAGATCCAGGCATTTTCCCTCTTTGTCAGCAGGAGTAGATGGTGGATGCTGCTTTCTAGCCCTTTCAGAAGAGGCATGGACCAACAGTGAATTGGGAAAGGGGAGTGAAAACAAAAATTCTTGGCCAGCACATAATAATGCTTCTCAGCCCCTTTGGTGGTAGGAGTGCAGGTGGTAGGAGTGTGTCAAACTGTCCTAGCTGGCTCCAGTATGGCTTCATTAACAGAGAGAGCTATTCTGTTGGTTCCAGAAGCATGCAAGATGTCTAAGGTCTGGTCTATACTACCCGCCTGAATCGGCGGGTAGAAATCGACCTCTCGGGGATCGATTTATCGCGTCCCGTCGGGACGCGACAATCGATCCCCGAATCGGCGCTCTAACTCCACCAGCGGAGGTGGTAGTAAGCGCCGCCGACAAAAAGCGGCAGAAGTCGATTTTGCCGCCGTCCTCACAACGGGGTAAGTCGGCTGCAATACGTCGAATTCAGCTACGCTATTCACGTAGCTGAATTTGCGTATCTTAAATCGACTCCCTGCTGTAGTGTAGATGTACCCTAAGAGTTTGTGCTGGGAGTCCTGGATCTCTTCAAGAGAAATTTGAAACTTTCCAGGAACTCTGCAGAGATGGTCCTAGAACTGCCTGAAGTTATCAGGAGGCAGGGGGGTTAGAAGTCACCACTTTATCCAGGGATGATGATGGCAGTCTTCCTAGTTCCAGTGGAACTACAAGGTCAGGAGCGTAATGTTCCTCCTCCTCTGTCATATCCGGGAGCAGATCTGAGCATCCCCTTAGCAGAGAGGCAAGGGGTGTCTCCCTGGCAAATCGGATCAACTCTTCAGGGGGAGTAGACCAGTAGGCGTGGTTGATAGGTGATCACAGAGGCCCCCATGGCATGGGGTAGCAGAAGCTCAAAGTTAGATGAGGTAGAGATTGTTCCCAAGCCAATGAGGGTCTTTTGAGTGGTGGAGGACACACAGGATAAGGGAAGAGCAGTTCATTGGATGACTCAGAATCTTCTGATGAGGAGAAGGCTGATTCCAGTGCCAGTGGTGGTACTGTGGTGCCATTGGAGGGGAGATGTATTCTGCAGATGGATCAGGTGATGAGCTCCTTCCAGCAGTTGATTCTCCCGGAGGTGGTGATATGTCCCTAGAAATGGAGGGGCCCAATGGAGAAGGAGATTCCGGATCTGGGAGAGCAAAAATGTCCTGTGAGGCAGGCAACAGATTCAGATCTCTCTGATGTGAGAGGGGTTTTGCTTGTCCAGGCCACCAGAGCATATGAGGAGGGTGGTATCCATAGTTGGCAGTGATCTGACTTGGTCAGTCCTGGCAGATCCTGGGGTTTGGAAGAAGCCAGGGAGGATGGTACTGATGGAATACAGTCTGGTACAGGTGGAGTCCAATGCTTATGGACTTTCTTGTCGTACCGCTGGGATTTAGGACATATTAAATCCTCATGGGTCAAGCCGATGGGCTTGTTTACAGCTGAGTCCAACTTCTATGAAGTGGACTTACAGGAAGATTTAGTCTCATGGTTATGACAGTGCTTCCTAGCTTCCCGATAAGACCCTGCCGTGGGGTCTGTCTTCCTGCGTCAGCATCGGACTTTGCAGCAGGAGGTGCACTTTTTGCTGAATCAGGCTAATGTACAGGGGTGATCCCCTGCCTGGGTCCTCCAAGAGATATTTGTGGAGATGAAGTTCCCGCCTCTCTTGGATACAGCTGGGGAACAATCAGCAGATACTGCACCACACTGCAATGAAAGATTCCCCAAGGAAGTACAAACAGCACTGACGGTCATTGCTGACTGAGACGGATCATGAGTAGGAAGCATTGAGTTTGAAGCCTGGAGTCCTGGGCATAGTCCAGTTCCTGAACAGGGAACAAGTCAGTGGGAAGGTCCCCCTGGGACACTAATCTAATACTAAACAGTAAAACCTATTAAAACTGTTAAGAATCATCTAGTTTGAAAAGTTTTATTTCGTAGAACAAAGCCAAAGCTGAGGACACTAAAGTATCTGACTCAGACCATATGGCGGCAGTGAGAAGGAACTGAAGAGGCAGTTGATCTGCCCCGACCTTTATCCTCTTCATCATGGGCACAAGATGAGCCAGGACACATCCACAGACCAGAAGAAACTGCTTTCAAATTCTCCAGCTGCGGGAGCATGGTGCGCATGCATAACCCACAATGTAAGACAATAGGGACCATCACTCGAAGAAGAAAAAAGAATTATCACTAAAGACTTAAAAATTGTTATTTATATTGATAGAATAATTTAAGGACAACCCTGGTTGTAGCTTTATTCTTCAACTCCGCATATTGTACTGAAGCAGGCATTCCAGAACCCCCACTTCAGATATTCAGTTAGTTTATGACAAATATTAGTGGAACGTATTCAGTTGCTACTAACAAACAAACAAAAAACCCAAAAAACTATTTAACAACAATTAACACTGATCCATTTAATTCAGTCTGACTTGTGCAGGAGCATCCAAGCTATACAATTCTGATACACTCTTCACAGCTTACTCTATCTTAGAAAGAGATACGGGTTTTGCTGTGTGCTTCAGTCTACGGTTTCAAATACTCCCCCGGGCTGTTACACTTGCAAAATTAAAAAGTAATGAAACATAGCTAGGAAAATTAATTCTTAAAGCCATCATACATATTAGACTCTCCCTCAGAGCCTTCTCTTCTCAGGAACTGCTATGCATGATGGAGCTTATGAGAAAGGGCTTTTAAAAATCCTCTAAAACTCCCTAGGTCCTTCTGCCTCATCTCTTTTGGAGGATGACAGATTCAGGTAGCATGGTCTTAGTAGGCGCATTTAAAATTCATTCTATATCTGCAGCTTCCTGTCAGTGCAAGATTGTTCTTTAAAGTGTGTTGGTATCTATAGTTAAAATTAAAATGTAAGAAAAATACAGTTTATAGATTACAAATTAATGCAAATCCTATTAATCCTATTTATGAATCAGTAAAATTAGCCATGACTAGTTGAATAGCTCTGAACGGTACTTATCGATATATGAAGTGTTAATGACATTTCAGTCACGCCAGTGAAGTAAAAAATGCTTATTGAGTGTTCTCTACTGTGGTGCGAAATCTGAGTCGATCTGCTGACACACTGACCTGTAAAGGTGTTCAATTAAAGCTGCCAAAGTTGCTCTATTGACTCGTGGAAGGCTCTGAATAAAAGTTCCATACTTCCTCACTCGTTCCTTTTCATTCTGTGTATCTAATGGAGGAAGAAACAAAAAGTCACTGGACATTCACCACAATGTATGTCCCAAAACAAGAACAATACTGATCCACTACAATGGCAACATCTAGTCATTTAAAATTATAATTCAACCAATCAGCCTCCAGAAAGCAACAAATTGTTTTTCATCAAAGGATGCCTTAATATGTAGAGAGTGCATGTGTCTGTAGTTAGTAAATTGGTTTGATTTGGAGAGAATATACTTTTTTTTGCACCTTATTATTATTATAGTAATATGTAGAAGCCCCAACTGGGGTGAAAACACACAGTGCTCCAAATAGTTTACAATCTAAACCAGGGGTCAGCAACCTTTCAGAAGTGATGTGCCGAGTCTTCATTTATTCATTCTAATTTAAGGTTTCGTGTGCCAGTAATACATTTTAACGTTTTTAGAAGGTCTCTTTCTAGAAGTCTATAATATATAACTAAACTATTGTTGTATGTAAAGTAAATAAGGTTTTTAAAATGTTTAAGAAGCTTCATTTAAAATTAAATTAAAATGCAGAGTCCCCGGACCAGTGGCCAGGACCCAGGCAGTGTGAGTGCCACTGAAAATCAGCTCGTGTGCCACCTTTCGCACGCGTGCTATAGGTTGCCTACCCCTGATCTAAACAGACAAGAGAGATGAATGGTGAAATGAGAAGCAGAGGCTCACTGAGGTGAAGTTACTTGTCCATGATCAGACAGCGGGTCAGTGGAAGAGCCAGTGATTGAATCCAGTCTCCTGAGTCCAGTGTGTTATCCATTGATCTACTTTGCTCTCTACCCTGCATCTACCTTGACTCTCTACATTGTGCCTAAAGCCGAACCTGCTGCCTACCTTGCCAGGCTCAGGAATAAAACTACTAACTCATATCAGGCTTTTCTTCCTTTCCTCTTTGTTTCTGCCTCAAATCTTGTTTTGCAAATTTTCTGTTCTCTCAGCTAATGACTAACCATCTCTATTAAGTGTTTAGCAAGATGGTGTATTAAGAATACTACATAAAAATATAATGCACTGTTGCATATAGTTTTTCACTACTTGGAAAATATAAAAAACTGATTTAAATTTCTGTTCCACATATACCTCATGTACCTATCCGCTCCCATGTATTTATAACTGTCACACAACTGAATACGTTCCACTAATATTCCTGGTAATATTTAACTACAACAAGAGTCTCTGCTGCAAAGCTGGAACAGAGTTCTAGTCACATGCACTAGCCAGGATGTTAGTCAATGAGACTTCATTATGGACCTTCCCTGAAAAAACTAATTTAAAATGTTGCTCATGAAACTTTTTCTGACTGCTGACTCGATGAGAGCAATCTACATTTCAAAATTCAGTCCTACACTTCGTCTTAGTTGAGGTCAAAGGCCAGTTACTGGTACTAAGCCGTGTTGTTGTTGCCATGTCGGTCTCAGGATATTAGAGACATAAGGTGGGTGAGGTATTATCTTTTATTGGACCAGCTTCTGTTGATGAGAGAGACAAGCTTTCAGCAACAGAGCTCTTCTTCAGGTCTGGGAAAGGTAATCCCATCTTCACAGCAAAATACAAGGATGAACAGATTGTTCAGCATAAGTAGTTAACACATAGTATAAGGGACCATTCAAGGTAGAGTGGCCCATTAACACCTCTGCAGTCATACGAGAAAAAGAGGGGGTTAGTGGTTTACAGAGATTGTTGATTTATGGCTTATTACAAAAATCTGTAACCTACTAACTCCTCTTTGAATGGTCTCCTACAATATGTGCTATTACCCTAACCCACATTGTCTCTCTAAGTTACTGGTGCTATCTTTCCCATGAATTTGCCAAGTTCTCAAATGGCCAATACTCATTGAACTTCTATATTTAGCCCCATCTTTTGCAAAGTTAGAGAGCAATTAATGCTGCTATATACTTTTTAAATTCAATATTTTATTCTTAAAATGAAACTGGACATATTTATAGTCAATAAGATTGTGTCATGTAAGTGAACTACAGTGGTATCAATCTTGTGTGCTTCATTACTATAGTACCTGAGCAGCTCACAATCTTTAATGTATTTATACTAACAACATCCCTGTGAGGTAGCAAAGTGCTACTATCCCCATTGTACAGATGGGACACTGAGGCACGGAAAGACTAAGCTACTTGACCAAGGTCACACAGGGAATCTGTGGCAGATAAAGGAATTGAATCTCTCTCCCAAGTCCCAGGCTAGCAATGTAACCACTTGGGCCATCCTTCTTCTGAAAGGAATCTACAATTCCAGTACCGTACTTGGGGGGAAAAACCTCAAAAGTTTAAACTACAAGGGTGTCAATATTTATGTTATCATAATTCTTTATATTGTTTACAAATAAAAGTGAGTAAATATAATTAAGAATTATTGCCCCTACAGGTAAACATCATTTATTTTCATTTCAGTTAATATTTATCTCCAAGGTCAATAAACCCTGATGTTGACCTCAACAAAAGTCAAGGTCCTAATAGTAAAATCTTCACCTCCTATAATTATACCAGGAGGTATAATGCTAGCACTGTTTACAGGGTAGATAAATATGTGTTTATATGTTTCCTAACTATTAAGGACCCCAAAAAACCTTTCAATCAATCACTCTAATTTTAAACCCAGTCAACATGTGACTATGGACTTGATCCTGATCTCTATTAGGTGGAGACACATATCCTTGGGCTTCTAAAATAAGATGAAGTTGGGTTTAGGTTGAAGTCTCACCGTTTTCTTTCATGTTTAAGTTTGTTTTATTTGTACTGCTTAAAGAGAGGCACATATAAACAACAAATTACTCAACAGCACAAGTACAGATTTAGTAACACACTTATATCCATACTGATGTGTATATATACACATATAGAACTAATTAAGCCAAAGGATCTTTAACGACTGCAGGTGTCAAGAGCTTGATTTATGTCTCATGCAGAATATGGCAAGGGTGGCCAAACTGCGGTTCGTGAGCCACATGCGGTTCGTTTACAGTTAAAGTGCAGCTCCCAGAGTCTCCCACAGCCCCCATTCTCCACCTACCAGACTGGGAGGAGGGAGCTCGGGGTTTCTGCCATGCAGTGGGGTGGTGAAGCTAAGGGCTTCTGCCAGTGACGACTGATGCCTGCTGTGAGTTGGGGAGGGCACACAATTTAAAGGTTTGGCCCCTCCAACAGCTTGCGTCAACCCCCCAGGCACACTTCCCCTCTTATCCTCAGTGACCCCTCCCTGCAGCTCCCAGGTGTTAGCTTCATATGGAGAGGCAGCAGCAAACAGATGGGAACTGCAGGAAGGGGCTTCTGCTTTAGCTCCTTGGGGAGAGGCAGCAGCAAAAGCAGCGACTCTCCCTGCAGCTCCCAGCTGTTTGCCGCTGCCTCTACCCAAGGTGCAGCTCTCAGCTTGCCGGCTCCTGCGTGCAGGGAGGAGGCCCAGTGGTACCAGGTGACCAAGCAGGGCCAGCAAACCCTGGCAAAAATCTGGGAGGGCACATGATGCCATGTGTCCCCCTCACACATTGCCTCTGACTTCTGCCCAGTGGGGAGGATGGTCTTGGGGCTTTAGCCCTAAGTCCTGGCAGTCATGCCCTGACTCTCGAACTTCTGAAGATTGTTGTATGTGGCTCAGAGTGTCAGTAAGTTTGGCAACCCCTGGAATATCGCATCACTAGTATCATGCCCCTTAACCACCAGGGCTCTTCAGTACGTACTCAGAGGAAGAGGCACCACCTACTAAATACATGGCCTCTATTGGAACTCCAATGCCACTTTCTCCAGCACGTGTGTGTTACTTGCAAACCTCACATCCAGCTATTGACTAACCTTACTTAGCTTGGGAGATCTTACTGGAACACAACACAAGATTGTATATTTGCAAGCAGTAGACAGAGGACTAAGCAAAGAGCAGTATTTACAGGTCCGAGTGTACAAATTAATGCTTTTGCTACTGACTTCAGTGGAGCTGGGATTTAACCCATAATTTCTAAATAATATATATAGAATCCTTTTATTGATTATTCAATAATCTGATGTTTGCTCTGTGCATATATATTAAATATAAAATACAATATTTTGCATTAAACATGGTAATAAGAGTTCACATTTACATGTTCTTTTCCTAAAAGATCACTTCTGAGCTATGAACAAGACTTATTTATTTTACCTAGTGCAGAGATCCAAAATGGATAAAGCTCTTTAGTGAGAAGTGCATCACTTATTTGAGACAGGAAACATTTCAGTACATCAGTTACATCTTCCACCTGATGTGTTCCAGCTCTCAATTTAACACTTCTTGCATCTTTTTTGAAGCTCTCTAGAAGCTCACTCACGTGGGAAGGATCGCCATTCTTTGAGTAGATATGTTTGCTACCTAAACCTTAAATACAGGAACACAAGGGAAAAATCAAGTGTTTTCTTAAAATCAAAACATTATTCCTTACACAACATTGACCAGCACCACCAAACCCAGTTACAGTTAACATAGGCCTCTTTCTAGTGGATTTTTATTAATGTCAAACTGTTCTATGAACACTACTTCAGGAAGAGTTTAAAATTACAAATTCCAACAATCATTTATGGACTTCTTATAATCATCATAAAAGAAGTGATAAAGGGAAAGGGTGCTGCCTCTTTATATAAGGTGATTTCTTTCCGGTTTAATATATCTGCACTTCTGTCCCTCCCCCAGTGACCCTTTGGGACTAATCCAAAGGTATTATTTTAATGTGTGTGTTTGTTCTAAGATGTTTGACTCCTGAGGCCTTAATGACGGCACTGCTGATTCTCTCTCATTTTCAGGTGGACAAGTTCCAGACACCACAAGGGAGCCACTGGCAATTCCACTGTTCCCGTGGGTGGACTGGAAGCTTAAAGAGATACTGCCAATTTGAAATATAAAACACCTGAAAATATGTTATGAATGTCACCTTTAACTACTACAGATAAATAAAGCCTTTTATATTAAGTTTGTTAAATGTGTGCATTTGACAGAACTGTGTGTGTAGTCAGTTTAACTGTTTCTCTTTGTAGAGGCTGCTTTTCCCTTGCTTCTCCTTAAAAATGCTGCCAACCATGCCAGCTCTGCTGCCAGCTAGTTCATGTTTCCAACAAACGCATCCCTGCTTTCTTCCAGGGCACCCTTTATGTATGGAGGGAAACTCTGTCAAAATCCATGAAAATCACCAGCTTACATTCTCCTTCAAACTCACCTCTACTGTGTTATCTAAAAGCACTATCATCTGATAGTGGTTCTGCATTGTTAACCTTGGTGTGGGGCCTGGTAAATTCATTTATGGCAATTTGTTCCTTTTCAGGCATATTTTAAGTATAAACCACTACTCTAGCAAGAAAGAAGCATCTGATAACTGTCTCAGCTGAGTACACTTTATTTCTCTCACACTCAGAATACTAATTATCATAATCATCCCATTAAAAAGGACACTATATACCTCTGAGCTGAGAGCAAGCATTTTAACCCTGAGGCTAATTTTTGAAAGGGATGTTAAAAATGTCTGAAAAAAAGGGGTTAGCCTAAATGTGCCTTCTCCTTCATAACTACAGCATCACACTTCCCATGCTTCAGTAACAGTTAAACACATACAACTATATTATGATACTTGGGAGAATAAAATGTTATTTATAAAAATTCTTCAGCTTGCAAATGAATCAAAAATAATTAAGCAAACAATTGTTCTTGGTTTCAGCCAAGAAAACAACACCTTGGGATACCACGGTTTACCATAAGACAGCATTACCATATTCAAAACAAAAGTTATTCAGCTAGACAAACCATCAGTGTTAAAATATGTATGTATGGATCACGCTTCATTAAACCTATTCCATGCTGACAGAGGCCATGGACACTAATATTCTGGAAGCATGTCTTTATAGGGTTCAGAACACTAGGCTTCATTAATTCTCAATGGTGCAAAGGGTGAAGGCAATTTGCACATACCCTCTACAGGAAACTGTGCTCCAGAGAGATTTACCTTAGTAGAGGATAGATGCCCCTGTCCTCCTTTGGCTCTTCTGCCAGGTGGTGAAAGAGGTCGGAGAGGGAGCAGTAGCTTTAAAAATACAGTCTGGGATCCCAGTTTGTGGAGATCTCTCAGGATATATGCTCAGCCTGCTCTTTCATCCTGGTTGATTTTATTCACTTCCTGGGCTCAGCTTACCAGCTCTGGATGCTCAGGTGCAGAGGGGGGTTACAGAGAGCTTGCACAACTGCATGTGGGGCTGCCATATGGGGCTTAAAGCTTGGGCTTAACCATGCAGTGAATCAAACTCCACAACATAAAATTATAAAGGGGACGCATGGATTGCCAGCCACGTTCAAGTTGCAGTTCCCAAAGTTTCACTTATAATCAGGTATGTTGCACTGTACATCTCTAACACATCAAAAACCACTGCAACACAAAGCACCTGCTGAAAGCAGTGACAGTGTCAATAAATGAGTATGAGTTTTAGCTACAGTAGCACATAAACTCATTCAATGCAATCTGATAGAGATGCTTCTTAAGTATTATATGAATGATCCTAGGAGTTCAGCGAGTTGAATAAAATCTCTACTCCACTTACCATACTGTGTAACAAATGCTATACAGCTGTTCACTATAATAGGAATGTCATTTTTGCTGAGCTGCTGATCTTGTAAGGCATTACCATCTGTACGTGCTGCTTTTTCAATTGCAGTATGCCAGACCGTGAAATCCAACTTTGTATGACCATGGATGTATAATGTTCTGCAAAGTTGGAAAATATTTTGAAACAGTAATAAGGGAAAGATAGAAAACTTCTCACTTTTCCAAAGCAGCACAGTAGTTCTCATGAAAAATGAATACACGCAAATAGATTCAAAGGCTCAAGGTAATATTTGAAATAAGGCATCAGAGCACCTGACTTAAATATACTACAGGAGGCTGTTGTAATGGCCTATTCTACTTTTAGTGCTTTCATTTTTCAGCAAAATATTATCCACAGTAGTACAAGTATTATATACTGGTGCCAGCATGTGTTACAGTAGAGACAGAATAGAATCCATGGACCTTGACGCAGGATTTGGGATGGGGCCCTTTATTAATGCTTTATTCTTTTTTGCTCTTGTGCACCCACTCTTGCAGTGCACACTCAGGACCGAGTCACAGTTCGGTAGAGACCACAGCCTCACTCCCAACTTAAGATGAATTAATGGTATCCTTCTCTTTTCTGTTTTCTCCCCGAGATCCAGAACTGGAGACAATCTAGGCCAAGGGTGTGGATGGAGGAAGTCCCTGTGGGGAAGCTGAGCTACCTGAGCTAATTCCCTTCCCCCATCCTCTCTGCTATACAGAGCAGTGATTGTCCAGGAATTTTATAGATCTGGGTGAGGGAAGCAGAGTGGGGAGAAGAAACTCTGAGCACCATGGAAAAGTAACTTAGCCAGTTTCTTTATTCATTTCCTTACCCTGAACCATTCAGTTTGGCTGTTATTTAAGCTGACTGTAAGAATCCTCACTCTGTTTGCCCTTACTTAGCTTTGGCTCCTGGGAGGCAGCTCCAAGACTTGTTTAATGGTCTACATATAGAGAAAGTGTTCAGTTATCTAATGACCATTCCCAGATTCGTTCCTTTTCCAGCAGGAGGAGAATATGAACCAGATTTATTGTGATTGTTTAGCACAAAACTCTATGAATTAGTAACATTTTATTTATTTACAATGATTTGTGCAGAGTTCATTCATAGCACGTTGCAGCACAGCCAAGACCAGCCAAGTGATGCCTCAGTTGCCTTCAGGCCTGCCAGGTCCTGTGGCAGGATCAGAGGTGCAAAACACAGCAGGCACTGAAGCAGCCCTGCATCTTGGAGACCTCTTTCAAATCTGTACCCAGACAATAGACGTGCTCTTATCTGGCCTGATTTTAAATCTCCCTATGTGCTCCAATAGGGATTGTGAAAATACAAATCATTCTGGGGCTGCGGAAAGGTGAGCAGCTATAGTCACCATTTTGAACTGCTTCTCTGAGAATTTGGCTTCCAATACCACTCGTTCAGAAGTACTGCTTCACCACCTGTCCTTATCTGATAGCACACATTGTACCATATGGCAAACGAGTAGGCTGGTCTGTCTCACACTGGGCACAGAGAGAGGGAGTGCTTTGCAGGGGCCGTTCTCTCGGACTCTGGGGGCAGAGGTTGACAGGAGATAATGCATTGCTTCCAAGCACATTTGGGCAGCCATTCAGAATGCTAGTGAAGAGGGGGAGGATCCTTTCAGTATTTTCCAATATGATGGGCACAGCATTCTCTGTAAAGTCACACTTATGCATTATTCATTCTTTTTGCTGCTGAAAAATAACAGGATTTATCTTGTGGTTGAATGTCGCTCAAAGGAAGTGAATGGAAACCTCAATAATAGAATTCTAATACACATAGGAAAGCAGCATACTGTAAGTACAAATATTTTCAACGTCTTCCAGTCATTCCACTCAGCTCAGAGTCACTAAGTGGCATACCAAAATATATTGTAACTTGATAATTCACCTTGTTTTCTAAAATTTGAAAGCTGTCATAATAGATTTTAATTCTAATAAAGGAGCGAATGTGGCATTGGCTTTCTTGTAACAAAGAATGAAGAAAAGGAGAGCTATATTTTGATGACAGCCCTGTGGTTTCCAGGATTCCAAGGCTGGAAAATTCTGCTACTACAGCAGAAGTTGGCTACAATTGCTGGACAGGACATTGGGCTATGTTATGCAGGAAGTGCCTTCTGGCCTTAAACTCTGAGTGTATGAAAGTAGCTATTCAAGCTTCTCTCAAAAATATAACATTGATCCTACCCCAAACTCCAGGGCAGAGACAGCCAAGCAGGCAGGAGTAGCTGGAGAAGCAGTTTCAGCATGTATAGCAGCACCAAACAGGGAGAGAGGGGAAAATGAAATCCAGCCTCCTACCACGGGAACAGAAAAGCATCCAAAAGGGAGCCTCTGTCAATCCCCGGATCAAGCAGAAAAAGGGGCATTTCCTGTTCTGCCATGGCTTGGAACTGAGCCTCAGGGAGGAAGGCTCTGGCCTGAGTAGAGTCGAGTTGAGTTCATTGTTGAACTCTGAGTTGTACTGGAATGAAGGTTGATTTTTTCTTGTTTATTAAAGCCCCAGGTCATGACAGGTGGAGAAAATCAGATTGAGATGCCGCCACACCTGATCCTGGGACCAGCCCTTTATAAGCCAGTCATCGAGGTACAAATAAATTTGCACCCCTCAGTGCCTCAGGTAAGTGGCCATTGGAGCTATGCACTTTGTAAACATTTGAGGCTGCCGAGAGCCTGAATGGCAGCACCGTGAATTGAAAATGGCGGTGGCCCAATATAAAACAGAGGAAATGTCTGTGCCCTGGGAAAATGGAAACATGCATCCTTCAAGTCAAGGGCAGTGTACCAGGGAGGGAATAATGGAGGCCAGAGAGACTATGTAAAATTTTAATTCTTGAGAGACTTGTTGAGGCAGCGCAGGTCCAGATTGGGTCTGAGGCCCCTTTTGCTTTTGGGATTGGGAAGTAGAGGGAGTAGAACCCTTTCCCCTTCAAGTCTGGGGTGACCTCCTCTACCACCCCCAGGCATAGGAGGTTCTTGACCTCCAGAATGAGGAGAGGTCCCTGAAGAGGGACCGGGAGCGGGGCGTGGGTGGGACTGAGGGTCGGCCACAAATCGCAGGGCAAAGATTATGTTGATACCCAACAGTCTGAGGTCAGTCGCGACCAAGCCAACCGGAAGGGGCGTAGGCGGTTGAGGAAAGAGCAGGGGGGTGGATCCTGGGAAGTGACTGGGGCACCATCCTTGGGTGCATCCTCAAAAGGTCTGCTTCTTGCTTTCTTCGCCCCTGGAAGAACCAGGCTGGGCAGAGGAATGGGAAGAGGAATGGGAAGATGAAGGATGACGCTGTTTAAATCCTTTGTCTCTGTCCTTCTTCCAGTAGGAGCTGTACCAGGAAACACCCAGGACCTCGATGGAGGCAGAGCCGGTGGGGGACACAACAACTTTCTAGCCCGCAGAGCGGTGTGTAGGCCCAAGGAATAGAGGGTGGCACAGGAGTCTTTAAGGCCATGGAGCCATGCGTCAGTCAGCTCTCAAAAGAGCCCTGCTCCCTCAAACAAGAGGTACCGAAGGGTAGTCTGCATCTCCTAGGACAGCCCAGAAGACAGTAACCAGGAGGTGCACCTCATGACCACCACCATGGTGACTACCCAGGCCGCTGAGTCCGTACCGTCCCAGGCCACCTGGAGGGTGCCTCTCACCACTGCTTTGCCCTCTTCCACCAAGCCAGCAAACTCCTGGGCTTGGTCCTGTGGGAGACTCTCCTTGAACTTGCTGATGGAGTCTCACAGGTTGAAATTGTTCCTGCCTAGCAACAAAGAGTCCTGTGGCACCTTATAGATTAACAGACGTATTGGAGCATCAGCTTTTGTGGGTGAATACCCACTTCCATCAGATGAATGTAGTGGAAATTTCCAGAGGCAGGTATAAATATGCAGGCAAGAATCAGTCCAGAGATAATGAGGTTGGTTCAATCAGGGAGGATGAGGCCCTCTTCTAGCAGTTGAGGAGTGAGGCCTAGCACGTTCTGATGGTTAGACACGCAAAATTACAGGCTGGCTGTCAAATAAATTTTCTTGCCAAACAAGTCCATCCTGTTGGCATTTTTATTTTTTGGTGTGCTACTCACCTGATCCTTTCATTGACAGTGGATACGAACTGGGACCCCACTGGAACTCCAACGCCTAAACTACTATGCTAACAGTTAACTTAAAGGTCTAGGTCTAGCTAAATACATATCAACTAACAATAAAGAAGACAGAACAATGGACTGTAAGAACTGCTAATGCTCTTGCGATGCAAGACAAGGCACTCCGACCAACCATCACAGACGTTAAGAAGAAACTGAGAGGGCATAGGTTCGGCAGCGCCTAATATACCAATGCATGAGCGTGACACTCAAGGGGGTACTACAGCCGACCCTAAGACTATCGCTAAGGCAAAAATCTCTGACGACTGTGCACATGGGCGCACACACACCTAGAATGGAATCCACATGAGCAAGCGCTTGAATAAGATTTAATTTACCCTTTCCTAACAAATCAGATGAGACATTTTACTAACCCTAAGCCATATTTGGTATGTTTGTCTGTAAGAATGTGATGTTACAAACCAACGGCAAGGTGGTATGAAGAGGAAAGGGGGCGGGGGAAATGGTTTCTGAAGCATCCCCTAGTATGTGGGAATAAGTGTAATACAGTTTACAAGATTTTCTATAGTACTATATATATTTGGAAGGACAGCTTTGCAGCTCTAGCATCATCTATTGATGTCACTTTCATCTCTTTGCCCACACATTTTTCAGCAAACAGCAGCAAAAAAGCAACAAAACCCACTACTAGAGAGAGATCCACTCACAGCTTAAGACAAAGTAAATCAGTAAACAGTAAAAGGAGCTGGTGTCTCATTCTGCTCACGATTGAATCACCTGTCAATAACACACTCAAATGGACTTTATTATTTCTTTTATAAATTTCAATCTTTGAAAACAAATCCTTTTTCTATTATGTTTATAAATGCCTGCCCTTCATACAAACTGACAATTATTTTGCACAGCAACTTAGATATGAAATGCTCTCCAAATGTCCTATACTGTATACAAACATTTTAAAGTACAGTTAAGAAAATATACTATCAAAATGGCAGAATTGCAATAAGGGTTTAAAAAGTTGACTCAAAAAAGTACCGTATATACTCATTCATATGCCAAATATTTTTGGTAAAAAAAAATGAGGCATCAAAGACCGGGGGTTGGCTTATAAATGGGTCTATATCAAAATTTGATAATTTTAAATTCTATGGAATCATTGAATTGAATACCTAATACAGGGATCGGTAACCTTTGGCCCGCGGCCCGCCAGGGTAAGCACCCTGGTGGGCCGGGCCGGTTTGTTTCCCTGCCGCATCCATAGGTTCGGCCAATCGTGGCTCCCACTGGCCGCGGTTCGCAGCTCCAGCCAATGGAGGTGGCAGGAAGTGGTGGCCAGCACATCCCTTGGCCCGCGCCGCTTCCTGACGCCTCCATTGGCCTCGAGCGGCGAACCGCGGCCAGTGGGAGTCTCAACTGGCCGATAAACAAACCGGCCCAGCCACCAGGGTGCTTAATCTGGCAGGCCGCATGCCAAAGATTGCCGATCCCTGATCTAATACATTGCAGTTTTGTTTACTTGGAGCGTCTGCAGGCATGGAGCCCCTCAGCTCCCTGTGGCTGCAGTTCGCCGTTCCCAGCCAATAGGCAAGCCACTTCCCACAGCTCTCATTGGCTGAGAATGGTGAACAGTGGCTACAGGGAGCTGAGGGGCTCCATGCCTGCAGAAGCTCCAAGTAAACAAAACATCCCAACCCGCCAGCGGCTTACCCTGATGGGCTGGGAACCAAAGTTTTCCAACCCCTGAAATATAGGGTCAGCTTATAAAAGGGTCATACAGTTTTTGCTATTTTTACCTATCCATTTTGGGGGGTCGGCTTATAAAAGAAAGGGCTAATGAACGAGTATATACGGTAAGTGGGTTGTACAAATTAAGGTTTTTAACAGTGGAACACACTAAGCAAATGCTGCATTATCTAAGTAACGCTTATTATTGGAATAAGAATCAGATTTCAGCCAGGGTCCACCTGTCATAAAGGGCACTGAGCTGTGCTGCAAGTCAACCACAGCTTCTTAATCTATTTTTCCCTTTACCAGTAAACAAAACTGATAAAATGAAACTGCTCACAAGACATAAAATTTGAGGTGAAATGGTCCCTGCCCCAAGAAATTTATAATGCAGGACTGGGCTGTTGGAAGCAGATCCACCAGCATGGAGCAGTTTGCAGGATCATGGCCTAAGCATTCACTTTCTTTCCGCTGGCACTTAGTAATCAGTATGTGTGGAAAATTACCAAGAAGATTGTTATATTTATTTAACTGGAAGGGGATAACTGAAAGAGGACAAAAGTGAAGAAGCTGGTCAGAATCAGACAAGTATAACAACAAGGGGCAAAGTTCAGCAATCTTTCAAATGGCAACTGAAGGTCTTTATACCCCTGCACAACATCATTATGGTAGCACTGAGAACGTCCATTCAGCTATGTACAACTTTGTGTTTTATGTCTAGATTAACCCCGAGATGTCAGTAGTTTCCACCCCATTTTATGCTCATGATTGCATTTCACAAGAAGTCTTATTGTTGACATCAAAAGGTAACCAAGAAAGCAATGTAAGTAATGAACCATCAGTATAATTAAATTATACCATGATGTAGGAAGCGGTTATCATCTAAATAAGAAAAAATACCCTAAGTACAAGAAAAGGGCAAGAGAAACAAGCACCATCTGGATCACATTCTGGTCTGAAAATATTCACCCACACTTAAGAGGAGGTGGGGAAGTGTCTCTTGAAGAAAACACCTTTAATAAAAATATACTTATATAATAACTCATTATTCCTTAAAGGAAAACTCCAGTGATTTAGCATAAACTTTTCCAGAGGTGAATACTTCCTTTTCTTAAAAATGATGAGCCTGACCAATAACTTCTACAGTACAATATCTTTTATACCCCAGCAATAATAATTATACTAGTTTATGTTACGATTTATAATATATGCTCCATTACTCATCTACAGTTGTTCACAGACACTATTCTTCTCCCCACTAGACAGTCCACCAGCAAGCCACCTAGACTCTCCAACCCAACTTGATCAGTCACCCAGTAGTGGGAGAGCAAGGGAAACAGAGGGAGCGAATGGGAGATGGATTTGTCAAATGGGTAGTGCCTGCTGGAGGAGAACTAGGGATATAGCATGAAGGAGCAAACTGGATGGGAGAACCAACAGGAGGGAAGAAATATATATGTATGTGTAGCTACAGTATAAGGCTACCCTGTGACTGTGGGGCGCTCCAGATACAGGAGATGGAAAAAGGATTGCTGCTTCAGTTTCTATGTCTTACTGAATGTCACCAGGTAAAACCAAAACACCTCTGTGTTCCAAGTTTTTTTTTTTTTTAAATGTTAAATCAAAATAAATTTCAAGTGTTTGTTTTTTGTTTTATAGGTTTAAAGGATTGTAAATTTGGCCAGTCCATTGGAGTTTTGCCTTAACAGACTGTCTCACTCAAATCTTTTTCAAGGAGCTAGAAATTTAAAAAGAGAAATACTATAGACTGAGAACAGTTGACTCTGATTTAGCTCTGTCAGAGCAATCTTCTACTTGCTATTGTGCTTAATTAATATGCTCTGACCATTACCTTTGTACCTGAGCAGGTGGTGACTTTGTGAAACAGTCCAGATGCCATGTTGCTATTATCTAATCCTGGCGAGGAGAAGGCACCACACAAGTAGAAGAATGAATTGGTGCTGATATTGTGGTTGTAACTGAAAATTTTTAAGCTGGCCCCTGCTCATAAGCCTTTCATCATACATTAAAACTATGAAAATCTTGTGCACTTCTCCGTAGCAAGACTCTGGGCTTGTCTATATTGGCAATTTACAGCGCTGCAACTTTCTCTTTCAATGCTGTGAAGTGCCAGTGTAGACAGTGTACCAGCGATGGGAGCTACGCCCCTCATTGAGGTGTTTTGGGTTTTATTGTCCAGGCCCAGCATCTGGCAGTTGGAGGGTTAGGGACACCCAGAGCATGGGGTCACATCCCTGATCATGTTGGCTAATAGCCATTGATGGACCTATCCTCTATGAACTTATCTAAATATTTTTTCAATCCCATTATACTTTTGGCCTTCACAACTTTATCCCCTGGCAATGAGTTCCAAAGGTTGACTGTGCATTTTTTGAAGGAGTACTTCCCTTTGTTTATTTTAAACCTGCTGCCTATTCATTTTATTGGGTGACCCCTAATTCTTGTGTTATGTGAAGGGATAAATAAGCCTCTCTTATTCACTTTCTCCATATGAGTCATGATTTTATAGACATCTATCATATCTCCCTAGCCATCTCTTTTCCAAGCTGAATAATCTCTCCTAATATGGAAGCCATTCCATATCCCTAATCATCTTCTCTGTACCTTTTCCATTTCAAATGTGTCTTTTTTGAGATGGAGCGACCAGAATTGCAAGCACTGCTTTAGATATGGGCACACCATGGATTTATACTGTGGCATTATGAATTTACGGTCTTGTTATTTATCCCTTTCCTAATAGCTCCTAACATGTTTAGCTTTTTTGATTGCTGCTACACACTGAGTGAATGTTTTCAGAGAACTATCCACAATGCCTCCAAGATCTCTTTCTTGAGTAGTAACAGCTAATTTAGACCCCATCATTTTGTTTGAATAGTTGGGATTATGTTTTCCAATGTGCATTATTTTGCATTTATCAACACTGAATTTCATCTTCCATTTTGTTAGCCAGTTTTGTAAGACCCCTTTGTAGTTCTTCACAGTCTGCTTTGGACTTAACTATCTTGAGTAAATTTGTAACATCTGCAAACTGCCTCCTCAGTGTTTACCCCTTCTTCTAAAACATTTATGAATAAATTGAACAGTACTGATACCAGAACAGGTCCCTGGAGGACATGGCTATTTACTGTTATTCATTCTGAAAACTAACTATTTATTCCTACCCTTTGTTTCCTGTCTTTTAACCAGTTACTGATCCATGAAGGGAACTTCCCTCTTATCCCATGACTGCTTAGGTTGCTTAAGAATGTTTATCAAAGGCTCTCTCAAAGTTCAAATACATGCAAGGTCCCTTCCTCCTTTTCAGTGTGGGCTGGAGCCTAAGTTAAGCCTCTGAAATAAGCAAAGGGTTTGCTCAGGTAACATAATTTTAGACTTAATAACACCATGCAGCTTTATTACTATGACCAGAATATCATCAAAATTAATAAAACTCTGTGCCTGGTCCTTCCTTTATAGGTCAAATTTGTCAGCAAACTTTTAGATTGTCACATTATGAATCATTTTTATGTACCAAACCTCCTGTGCTATGACAGCACACGTATATTTTAAGTACAAAAACAACAAAGAGTCTGGTGGCACCTTAAAGACTAACAGATTTATTTGGGCATAAGCTTTCGTGAGTAAAAACCTCACTTCTTCGGCCGCCGGGGGATCCCTGCCCCGAGCCCCAGCCCCTGCCGCGTGTCCACCTTGGGGAGCCGGGCCACGTGCTCCAGCTGCCCCTACCCCAGCCACCGGTGGGGGACTCCTGCCCCACGCCCTGGCCACCTCTGCCTGGGCAGCCCGGGGAGCCCCGCGGCGCGCCTCCGCCGCCCGGGGACTCCTGCCCCGTTCCCCGGCTGCCACTACCAGAGCAGCCCGGGGAGCCCCGCGGCGCGCCGCCGCC
This sequence comes from Trachemys scripta elegans, assembly GCF_013100865.1. Taxonomy (NCBI): domain Eukaryota; kingdom Metazoa; phylum Chordata; order Testudines; family Emydidae; genus Trachemys; species Trachemys scripta. The sequence goes on along the minus strand of NC_048302.1, from coordinate 98,773,102 downwards.
GCCGGGGGACTCCTGCCCCGCTCCCCGGCTGCCGCTGCTTGAGCAGCCCGGGGAGCCCCGCGGCGCGCCTCCGCCGCCGCCGCCCGGGGGCTCCTGCCCCGGTCTCCGGCTGCCGCTGCCTGGGCAGTCCGTATATTTTAAGTGTAATTTAAGGCATAAAGATTCATAAGTAATTATGCAAGTGGTTAAACCCACCCCCCATCCTTTCTTTGCCAGTGTTACTTATGAAAACATGAACCATTCAAACAAACAAGTGATGAAATTCTAGTCCACCAAAGTCAATGGCAAAACTCCTATTGACTTCACTGGAGCCAGGATTTCACTCAAGGTATTTTCGTTACTTCCCCCAACTGTATTTGAGGGGAAAAAAAAAAAAAAAAAAAAGAGGAGGCAGGAGATCTGCCATCTTGATTCATTCACTGACGCAAAGAAATTTTAAGTGTTTTGTTCACTTTGGAAGTTCTAATAGTTCTGTAACAAACTTTTCTCATCTTGTCTCATTCCTATTAGCTACTTATTGATACTTTGGACTGTGCAATTTTTCTCTAAATGACTTATGAAGTAATACCAAGGATTTCAATATAGCAGAATATAGATTCATCATGCCTAGAAGCCCCTGGAACTCCATTTAGCAAATTGTACACTACAAAAACATGACCACAAGTTGATGAACATAATATGAAAGTCTGGAGGCTTTGCTGTTTCATCACCACCACACATTTGGTCAATACTAACTAATATTGAGGAATTCCATATAGATGTACTAACGAGTTAATCTGCTGTTTTCATATATCAAAGCTGAATAGAAACCATAATAAAGTAGTATTTTTAACTCTTCAAAATCATGCCGCAATAAATTGCTTATCACTAACAGAGACAATATCTGGCAGGCATGCTGAAAACCTGGATAATTATAGAGTAATATCCTAAGAAACCATTACTATGCCAAAGCTCTTATATCCATATGGCTTTTAATGGTTCAGATAATGTGAACACTATGCATTTAAATTTAGTGTGGCAGACTTAAGTGGAGAAAAATTCAACATATTCATGCTCACCATAAAAAAAAAAAAAAAAAAAAAAAAATTCAGTTGATGCCCCTGCTGGAATTACTTCCAAATAGTTCAGAATTTCCATTAAACTATCAAAGCAGTTCAGGGAAAACTTGTCTCTGCTTGACAGAAATATTATAATGAAAGCAATAATAAAATCTGACTTAGAGCTAGAAGCTTTTCCGAGCACTGATATCTCTGAAATTATATGTATGGTATAATCTGTTGGACTATGGTTGAATAGCATACCCACTGTCCCTAGTTGGGCTGTGTGTTTTATCACTGAGCCTTTCAATATGTTTCTTTTAAAAAAAAGGCTCAGGGAAAGGTGTTAGTTTTCCATCTGTGTTGCCATATTCAGTTATGATGTCCAATACATTTTTAGGAAATTAAAAAGTACTTATGAGAGAATTAAAATACCGGAGACACAGACGAGTTTCCTAGAGTAAGACAATAATTTACAATAAACAGGTATTTAGGATATTGGAGGTTTGCTATAATGGCAATCAAATCATTCATAAATGCAACTTTGCAATTGTTGTCTCCCCCCCCACACAAAAAAATGAAAGAGAAAACAACCTATCTTCTGCCATCACCAGATGTCCAAACGGTCCACTAGTCCGAGTATCATTGTTTTCTGTACTTACCTGCACATTGTTCACTCCCTCAATATCATATAATTATCAACAGTCCCATTATCAGATGAGGGTTTTTCCCCTTAATCTGAGAATGTTTTTAGACTTCCAACACTGTTTTCTTAAGGTCTGAACCTTGCATGAAGAAAAGAGTCTTTCATTTTCACACCCCTTATCACTATCTTGTCAGTTTTGTTTTCATCACGCTTGCTTTCCTTCAGCTATCTTGCTGGCAGGAAATTGCGAACGGCTTGGGTAAGCCATCCTTCACTTAGTTTTATCCAACTAAACCATAGCTAAGGAATGTGCAAGCTTTTCATCTTAATTCTATAAAGGTTTCACATCAGTCAAGAAGTAGCTTTGACCAGTTATTGAGTATACTTGTCCTTGTCTGTACAAGGAAAATTGCACAGTTTAGATAGCAAAACTACAAAATTCTACTTTGAAATAGACATTGCTTCACTAACATTCCCTTGCAACTAGTATCAAAAAGTCCTTTTTCTACCAGTATGTTACTGATTAAAGTCATGCATTAAATTAAGAATAAAAAGGATGAACCACACATACCACCTTCTACTCTTACTTCTAAATTGATTTAAATAAAGAACCTGGGATATAGTAGTCATGTAAAGACAGAAGCAGTGTGAAATTTTTAGAAGGGTTCTTGTTCTTTTTGTCTACTTGGGAAAGAAAACTAGGGCTTTCTGAAGAGGCCTAGATATGAGTGATGGAATAATCTCTCAATATGAAAATTTTACTTACTTAAAATACACTGTTAGCATTTTCTGACACAAATTTAAGATTTACTTAATAACAGAGCAATTTTTTTCTTTTAAAAGGCCACAATTTACTTAGAAACCACAACTGCAAAAACATGACAGATAAGCAAGAATCCTAAAACCCAATCAGCCTAAAAATCAGACCACATCTACTAAAGTTTTAAAATTGATAATATACAAATGAACACTTTACCTTCCTTTTTCAACAAGCAGCAAGACATCTATTTTTTCTCCATTTTGAATCACACTGCTGATTGCTGAAAACAAAACATAATGACATTTTCCTCTTGGAAATATGTGCAACAAATTTTAAATGACCAAAGGAACATGAAGCTCATCAAAATGTTTTAGATTTAGCATGCATTTTGAACAAGTGAACATATGGCAAATTATTAAAGCATAAAAATAAATTACAATAGATCCAAAAGTATATCAAGAAAAACAACCTGAATAATAACCAAGTAAAAATAAGCAGATTTTTATTGCAACTCCCACCTCACTGTTTTGCTGTATCAAATTAACCTTGACCTGGAAAAAAAAGCATGTTACAGTACTGTACAGGTGCATAAGTAAACTGGATTCTTGAACCTGTCAGCTTGCTTGCATTCCAATGGCTGTGAATATTTACAATATCATATTATGGAGGAAAACTAACTAGTGTAGTGTGAAGACCATTTCCACTCTTGATTATGTTGATTTATATTGTGTGTGTCTATATAGGTGTACATAAGTATACATATGTACATAGATACCCGCCTATATAAAGTATACGTATCAAGTATATACATACTCCACTATATTTTTATAAGCAGTATTATCTAAACAGTAAAAGCTTTGATAGGTAAAACTCAGTTGAAGCATTGTTGTGTCTATCTACAAACTGGGCTCTCTGAATAGGTAATCTCTTTCAAAGAGTCTGTGGAATATCTTCATGCTGCCACCTACCTCAAGAGACAGCAAAATTTTGAATTTCAATCAAGTTCAATAAGCGTATCCTGGTGCATGAATCAAATGCCAGTAGCTTCCGTTTTTGTGTCACATATACACAATACCTCATTTAAATTCACTGTTACTTGAACACATGGAAGATGGGAGAAAAAGTGGCGAGTGACTCTGAAGAGTCATTATTTTGCAAACTTCAGTGACCGGTATATAATTCAATTTCCTCATTAGTTGGAAAGACCCTTACTTTTTGGCAATTGAAAAGTCAGAATCTAAGGAAGATGGACAGTCTGGGTACCTAGGAATTCAGAAGGAATTATGTGACTAGTATTACACGATGTCCATTCCATCATCAGAATCGAAGCAATACTACTTGCCGAAGGACCAATATTCAAAAATTAGGCCAACATGCATCCTTGCACAGGCAAATGCATAGCCAAAAAAACCTGAAATTCTGAATTCTCATAACTAATCCCAATGCAATTGTTTCAGATTTTGATGACCACAACCTGACAACTGTAAGTCAAGCTCAGAAAGTATTCCAAAGATTAAACGAGAGCTAGAGGTATGTGAATTCATGAAGAAATAGATGCCTTTCACAGTACTGATGGGGAAATTAAAGGAGGCCAAGAGGTCTGCTGGCTTTTAAGTTACTTCTTGCTTGAAGTGCAGAACAGTCTCATATATAATAGCTGTGCAGATGGATAGAGCTACAAATAGATAAGAATAATAGCATGTATGAAGAACTATATATAAAGAGATAATAAAATTTATGAAAAGCATAATTTCTAACCTTTCCCACCCCCCGCCCTATATTCCATGCTGCCCTGCTCTGTATAATTAAATTATAAAACTAAAGAGGGCTCCAAAATCTAATTACTCCATTATTGAGCACAGTGTAATCTACTATAGAATGTATTAAATACATATATTCCTATCTTCCTCGCATCATGAAATTGAGCAAAGGAAAATTTGATACTAAAGTAACAGAAGAGTGAAAAACACTAGATGGTGAAATAGTTTTCCCAAGAGGACTATTATTTTCCAGTAAATTTGCATACTTCTAAACTAGAACAGTCAATCGTCTCAAGAATACACACTGAATGTTTCTGTATTGACAGGGAAAAAAGACAACAGACCCAATAGGTCATATATTATTCTATGATCCTGCACTCTTGTAAGAAAGATTCCACTATAGCTAGACCAGACTTGGTTTACTATGATGCTATGAAAATAGCTTTAATCTGGGCAACCAATGGAAAGAGAGAAACAGATATAGACAGTACAGTATGAGAGTGGATGGGGATGGCATTTGGTGCATGCAATGGGATGTGTGCATTGAATTCCTTGACATTCGTGATTTTAATGTTATACAGATATTCCCAAAAGCGAGGATCAGAATACGTTTCTTAGAACACATGCTATACATTTCAAATATTCTCTGAAATCTCACTTAGCTCCTGCAGTCTCCTTAGATGTATTGAATCCTCTTGAGCATTCTCCATTTCAAGACAAAAATGTAGACTTGACTTATCTATAGCAAACCAGCCTTTTCTCCACTGATCAAGATTATGGCAATCTTTGTAGTACAGCTGGCCAATCAGGTCATAGTCTCTCTTTAACAAACATTCAGCCACAAAGGGAACAAAATGCTGCCAAGAAAAATGAGAAAAAATAAGCCACTGCAAATACCAAAGTTATACATACACAAAATAATAATGCATATGTATTAAATGGGGATGAGGTGACAATATAGATAGATATTGCACCCCTTAATAAGGATAAAAAATAAATACATACGTTAAATCCTAAGACCAAATGTAAAATCAAGAATAGTACATTTTTCCAATTCTGGTCTCTTTAAGCTTGCAAAGTCAATGATCTATTTCTAGTATAAGTAATGTAACCTTTATGTACCTTGTTTTATTTCAGTAGAAAATATGTGAGAAGCATAATTGTAGCCATACTGCTCAGTTGATGTAAGCTCCTATTGCATGGATCAGTATCCATTGATACTAACACCTACTGAGACACTAGCACATATACAACCGTATTCTTAAGGTCAGTGTTAGAATGTTGCATACCAATTCTCCTTGTGTTTCATTGCATTATCTCAATACACATCTACATTACAGTAGATATTTTCTTCGCTGCACAGAAAGCCTTTGCACACCAGATAGCTCAGTATTCATCAACTTACATTAAAGAACGGTTTCCCAGACGATTCTAAGCTAACAATGCCACTTTAGATCTTATGTAAAGGCTCTTGGCCTAACTTGCACAGATAATTATCATCAGCATTACCTTGGCTATTGCCCAGGTCCATTTTCTCTGTGAATGTGCGGTTTCAGTGCCAAATAGAATAACACGTTCTGTCAGTAAGTAGATTTCAAAGGTAAAAATGGCCCTAAAACAAGCAAGAGAATAAAAAAGTTGTATTTAGGATAATATGAAATAGCCAAGAGCTCTTTTTTTTCCTCTTTCTCTCTCTCTCATACTCTCATTCCTATGGAAATCCATCTGCATTTTTCTTTTAATGTTACATATATAAAGTAGCTAATACCATAAAACCGTTTATATTATGCAGTCATAGCAGGATGGTTACAGTACTTTTTAGGTCAATACATTTTGTGAAGGCATTGCATATTGGGCTTTGAATTAAGTTGAAATGAAAATTTCATTGGAAGACTATTATTTGATCTTGAAATTTTATGTAATTTCAGGACAAATCATTGTTGCAATACATTTAAAACATATTATGCTTGTTGAATATAAACAGACTGTTTACCCACTGAAAAGGATGTTGCAAATGATTCCTTACTAATATTAAAACATACCCAATATTTTAAAGGTTAGCTAATCAAAATTCACATTTTGCTAATTGTAACATAAAAATAATGATGCTGTCATTATCAAAGAAAATCAGCCTGAATTCCTAGCCAAGATTTCTCCCCCAGTCCAGCACATTTGGGTTGTGACTCTTCTTGCAAATACTGGAGGCAGTTCAGATTTGTCTACAAGCTTTGCAGATTGTTCATGGCCCTCCACCCTCATTCCAAGTGAGCACTTCCAAAGTTATATGGAAATTCGTATTATTAGTAGGCTAAGCATCTCAACAGTAACAACTTATTCCACTCCATTAAGAACAGACGTGAAATTAAATAGGCCATCATATAGTCACCCAACAAACTTCTCAGGTTGGGTGGACTGGAGGAAATATCATTCCCAGAAAGGAAATGAGGCAAGAAGTTTTCAACTCTAGCCCTTCCACCCAGGCAGATACAATTGGTAAGGTAGAATTAATTAGGGAGAGATTATTAGTAGTAATAGTAGTATTTATTTATTTTGGGCCTCGTTGAGCACCTTCCTGCCAAACAATGCTTCTGCAAAAAAAAGAAGGCCAAGCCTGTAGCAGTTTATGAATGTGTTCATGCATCAGCAGGTGTCAGCTTTACAGATTTCCTTTGTGGGTGTCAATGTCCTTTCTGTCCAGGATACTGTCCTGAAACTTGCTGAATGGGTTTTGATTCTTTTTTGGAATCAGTGTGTCTGTGGCTTCACATAATACAATACTACTGGCACTTCCTCTGGAGGTTTTGGATGTTTTAGATAAAGATGATGAGGGAGTTTTTCTTGTTAAGGTATCCTTTAATTTCTCTTCACACATCTAAGGTGAAATTCTGGCACCACTGAAGTCCACGGGTGTTATGCCATTGACTTCAATGAAGCCAAGATTTCACTGTATTGCATGATGTGTTTTTTTCCTGTGTGTTAAGGCCTTGGGCAAAATGAGGGAAGAATGATTTCCTAAGATCTAGGGCAAGAAGAGTTAAAGTTCTGTGGTGAAAGACTCTGGAGTACAATGGACTACCTTTTCTATCTCTGTCAGTCAAAAAGCAGGAAAAATTTTCTCCCTCCTCCCCCTAACCTTTGAAATGATTTCGACCAGTTCTACTGTCAGTCTAGATACATGTATGTTCCCATCACTGTGCTTTCTGAAAATCTCAAATACAACAGAAGCAGGGCAGAAATATCATCCCTATTCACTAGGATGGGAACCGAATTGCACAAGATGTCTTTTGACAGAGCTGGAAAGTGCATATGTATTCCCCAAATCCAAGTTTAGAACCTAAACCATGTGACCATTCTTGTCCTCACAGAACAATAAATAATAAATAGAATCATAAAAATGTAGGGGTGGAAGGCACCTTAAAGGGTTCATTTAGTCCATCCATTATGCGAACACTCCGCTCTTATCAAACCCTTTCCATCTGTAGATCTCAAAGTGTTTTATAGCAGAGTTCAGCATCATTAGCTTAATTTTATAGATTAGGAAACTGAAGCACAGAGAAGGGTAGTGACTTGCCTAAGGTCACACAGCAGACCAGTAGCAGAGCCAGGAATAGAGCCCACATCTCTCGAGTCCAAGTCCAGGGCTCTATCCACTAGGCAACAGAGTCTCCCAGTAAAGGTCACGTTTTCCAAGACACAGATTTTGAAGACACTTTTTGAAAATGTAGTTGTGACCAGGAAGCAGAGCTTTAGGAAAAGGAATTAAGGGAGTTATATATGCCATTGATTTGAATGGATGGTTCACGACAACTTGTAGCACTGTGAGTAGATCCAAAGTAGGGAAGTTAGGCCTGATTGCTCATTTGAATATATGTTTCCTTAAGGAAACCCAATACCGTAGAGACATTTACCAGAGATTTAGATAAGCCTGCATTGATGATGGTGTTTGACACAGAGATGTGTCGATACGTAGTTTTAACCTACGGTGTAAGAAATCCAGAAGATCAAGAATGCCTGGCTTCCTAGACTGTTCACTCTCTGAGTTGACACCTGAAGGAGATGTGTGTCCAGCCTCTTGCATAAATCAATAGAGTGGAAGTCTTGTAAGTAGCTAGGACAGTATCTATTATACTGGAAAGTACATCCTGTTCAGAAATTACTTAACTTTTCAATAGTCATGCTGTGAGGTTCATTTCAGAAGAAGTGAGCCCTGGGTTGGAAGATACATGATCAAACCCTAGAGACTGTTGGACATCTCTGAACTGCCCTCCTTTATTTGCAGGAAGAAAGGCACAAGCCAAATGTTTTGGCCTGGGGGAGAAGTCAGTCTCCGAAATGAATGTTTCAATTTATCATCATTTAGCAATTTGTATATTAAAGATAAATTCCTTTTACAGAAAATGTGGACTTCCTTACTTTAATTTATGCTGCCCTTTCAAAGTTACCCTGCATAACATTTTTATTGTCTACTAATAAAAAAAAAATCGCCAAAGACCACTTAGTTATTTCTTGTCAACCACATAAAACAGCTCAGCTCTTTTGTAAGAGTCCAGGAACATGTGACGCAATAGTGAACACGTTGTCACTTCTTAGGACAAAGGCTAGAAAATGTCTTCATTTATTTTGAATGACTAATTTTGGAACCTACCCTGTATTTAAAAAGGAATCTTCTTTGTGCACCACAAGACAGATAACTTCACTGATGTCAATCATACCAGTAGGAGTGGTTGTTTTATCATTTTCATAGTAACTCAAGAAGCCACTTTCCAAAGTACACCACCTTTTATTGCAGTCTGTGGTTAAAAAGACATTCAGTATGTCACAGGATACTACAATCACTAATATTATATAAGATACATAGCTATAGGAATGACTTCTCCACTGATTTCCATACGGCTGGGATTGCACCTGTAGCGCTCATACAGCAATACCTATACCTCATATAGCAAAACCCTAAAGAAAGAATATTAATGTATGGTACTTCAACCAGATATTTGTGAGCATAATGCACTCATTTTAAATTTTCTGAGTATTAGAAGTACAGATATCAAGTTGCTTTACAAGTTTCTCTTTGCTGCTTTTTAAATTTAATACTGAATTTGGTTTGTTTGGTGTTACAGAACCATAAGATATAGAATTAAAAAAAACCTTAAGTTAGAAACATTGAAAGTTTCAGGAATAATGTATCTTGACAACAGTTGATTGCAAAATGAACAGTTGAATCATAGCACACAACAGAGAAAAGGTGCTGCTATTTTTTCCATGAACACTGGAAATAGAGGCCAACACAGAGTTAATCCATTTTCCACTGTAAGGTGATGCTACAGTGCCCACTCAATCTCATAAGGCTAAGGAAAACAATCTAAACCTTTCAAAGATTCTAGGAAAAACATGAATGGTTGTACTGTCCAAAACGTATATGCATTGCAGACTACAGAACACAACAAGAAAAACAGGTGTCAAAAGTTTTATTATTTTAAGTGATCAAGAAAACATGAAAAATTTGCTCCCAGAAGACTAGCAACTCATGCTGTCAAATCAGAGAACACATGAAAGATTGTTTCATTAATCAAACACAATTTTTAGTTTGCTTTGTGTTTTAGGAGGGCAGGAACGAGAGTGGGTTATGTATTATGAGCCTGATTCTCCATTCGCTCACAACCGTGAAACTCCATGGAATTCAATGGAGTCATTTACAGTGGGGTATATTGTATATACACTGTAACTATGCTGGTGTTAGAAGACCTCATGTTCAACAGTTCTTTAACAAATACAATGTTAAGGAGGTTTTAAGTGACACAGACAAATGTTTGTGTCTGGAGGATAAATGTACTAGGAACAGTTTCTGACTGAGGTTAGATGATATTTATGTGAATACAATTCTGTGAACATGTGGCAATATAGTAATGTTAACAATGCATAGCATTTATAAGAGGTTGAGTTAATCCACATTTTATCCTGAATTAATTACCAAAGTATAGATAGGAATACCCATAAGCTACCATATACATTTATTTATTAAATAGATCACTTAAGCAACTTAGAGCATTATTGGAAACATTTATTAAAATTGGATGTTTCCTACCTTTCAGAAACCTAAAAAACATACACTGTTTAAGAGATAACATATTATAAACTTTGTGTCCCTCTATATATTTCTAGGTAATCTTAGGAATGCTTCTTACGTTCCACTAGGAGAGTTAAAGGACTCAGTATTGCACAGGATCAGGTCCTAAGAGATAAGCCATATTGCTGGATTTGCAGAACCTTCTTAGCCTTGTAATTTTGCATGTAGGCTGTAGAAAAAAAAAAACCTGTTCTTGGATTGTTCCATTTCATAAACTGGCTCTGCCAACAACTGTGATCCAATTGGCTAATGAGGATATATGCTCAGGTAATTTTCTCCAGTGGGCACAGACATCAGGACCATACAATAGCTTTGTGTATTAATTAATGTCTGTACAGTGGTTTGAATAGGTAAAGCAAGAATTTGTTATTATTAGGCTCAGCGGTCCTATCCAGGACAAGCTATAAATGAGAAACACTAAAAATGTAGATAGAAGTAACCTCAGGGTAAAAATAATCTGCAGGTGAGAGTTGAGCACATTTAGCTCCTCATAGGACTTGGTTTTAAGTTCTTCACAATGAACATATGTCCTCACCACAACTTATTCCATTTAATGACAGGTTTCCGAGTAGTAGCCGTGTTAGACTGTATCCGCAAAAAGAACAGGAGTACTGGTGGCACCTTAGAGACTAACAAATTTATTAAAGCATAAGCTTTCGTGGGCTACAGCCCACTTCTTCAGATGCATATAGAATGGAACATATATTGAGGAGATATATCTGTTCCATTCTATATGCATCCGAAGAAGTGGGCTGTAGCCCATGAAAGCTTATATTCTAATAAATTTGTTAGTCTCTAAGGTGCCACAAGTACTCCTGTTCTTATTCCATTTAACTGGCCCTAGAATAGGAATGTTCATACAGGACATAGCTGACACACGTATAAGATAACTGAGGGGAAAAAAAACATCCCTAGCCTACAGTTTATTTGGTTATGCCACCCACTGCTATCAGTCTTCACTTTCTTATATAGTAAAACGCAGCTAAAGTGAAAAAAAAAATCAGATCAGTTCTCATAACCAGGACCTAGGAAAACATCCGATGACTTAAAATATGTATTGACAAGTTTAAAGATTTTGTAACTGTCTGAAGCGCAGCGTGAGTTTAGTTTCACAACTTGGTATATAATTTTGAATACAATCAGTTTTAAAAAGGAGTATGATCATTCATTTTTAAACAATTGCCTGTCTATGCAAAATTCCAAGTTTCAGTGTAGAGTTTAAGAGATTTTCAACTCTAATAGAACCAGAATTTTAGCTGAATCATTATAATCTTGCGGAGAATGGCTTTGGAATGCTAAATGTTTTAGAAGACACCCATAACCCAGCTTTTCTTTCTCCCCTAAAACAAATAAACACTATTCTTTGATGTATTGCACCAGAACAGTAGCAATGTTTGAGAGCTCTTCTCATTGCTTATTAAAAGCTGTTAACTAAACAAACACTTCTCCAAATGCTGTTCATCCCTGCTGAAGTCAGTGCTGGTAATAGGATGATAAGTACACAAAAAGCAGGCCTACCATCTTCTCCTGTATCTAAAACACAGTAGAAAGCCACTAATTCATACTTATTTAATCCACAAATCTACCATTTTCATGGAATGAAGGATAGTCCAGTCATTAGGGCATTATCCCGGCACTTGAGACACTTGGGTTTAATTCCCTTCTCCACCACAGATTTCCTGTATGAACTTGAGCAGTTCACTTAGCCTCTCTGTGCCTCTGTTTTCCATTGGTAAGTACTTTAATATTAGTGATTTTAGTAAAAGAAGGCAAACTAAGTTTAAGTGTAATTAGATACCAATTAATTTTACAAAGTTTGCCTTACAAATTTTATATCACTGCAAATAAATAATCAAGGCTCAAGACCAAACATATACTGTATAAATGTACAAGGGAATTTTTCAGAGGCTGAAGGCAACTAGAAAAAAAAAATCTGCTTCTTTTCCAATTATGGTGTTTTTCTTTAAGTAAAATGCCGGTAGTAAGCATTTCAATGAAGTGTTTGGGGCTTTTCCAAGACTGAGAGGAACATTTGGGAATTTTCAGTAATTATTACTATTGGGAAATTCTGAATCTCTCGATACATTTCAAGTATATTTCCACAATCTTGCTAATCCAAAACATCATCACATAGCACTAAAATAAGACTTTGCTATTTACTTTCTTAATCAAGTAACTAAATAATATGTGAAAATAAAGTGAAGCAGAACTTTCGGTAGGAAGAGAGCCATCTATCAGAATTTTCATGCTGGTCAGAAAAATAGGTGTAAAAATTCTCGTTTAGTTGAACAATAAAATCAAAAAGATTTTAAATGCATAACCTTCCTCTGAAAAATTACTCTTTATAAAGCTCTCATTCACAGTAGTGGATGCCATTACAGAACACTTTGGCGTGATGCTCACAGTCTCTCTTCTTGTAAACACATTTATTTTGTTCAAGGACCTAAGGAGTACTTTTATATTAGAGGTGAATTAAAGTTGCAAAACTTTTGTAAAACTTCAAGAATGGAAATATGCACTACATCCCTTTAATAATACATTGTATTATTGGCATATTTTAACATATTTGACAAAATATCTATTTCCTTAAAATCCTGTAGCTCAGATTTCAAAGATATCCTTGTTTCTCTGCCAGTGAGAGGGATAGAAGTGCCATGAAAAAAAGGATAGAACTGTGCAATTCCACATACAGAAATCCAAACACCATGTCTGGTCTGCTCAAGACTGGATCCAGACCTGTATTTCACATATGGTCCTTGAAAATGTTGGTATAACCCACTGGTGAATGTGTCTGATGAAGTGGGCATTCACCCACGAAAGCTTATGCTCCAATACTTCTGTTAGTCTTAAAGGTGCCACAGGACCCTCTGTTGCTTTTCACAGATTCAGACTAACACGGCTACCCCTCTGATACTGGTGAACGTGTGTTATCAGTTCCCCTCTGTGCTCAATCCTTAGAGGATAAGAGTCTGTTACAATTTCTGCTATAGAAATTGGCTCTTCAGCTTTGGAGGTCCCTAGTTCAATCCCTAGTGTGCTGGCCAAAATAGCAGCCATCACATAGGTATTTGCATTTTGGAATTAAAAGTGACACTTAATATAATTCAGTATTGGAAATAGCTTTTATCAAAGAATTCCAGGTTTCAAACTGTTTTAGTGTCAACGCCCAAAATATCAGAATATGATTCAGAATCCCCAAAACTCAGATTTTTTTTTTTTTAAAGCACCAGTGATGGAATTTTGTCTGTCTTCTGGTTTTTTAACTCCCCCTGCACATTCCACAATGTGCAACTACAAATTGAAAATTCAACCTTATATGCATAAATAAAATGTTCTATGCAGCGTTATAGCCATGTCAGTCCCAAGATATTAGACAGACAAAGTGAGTGACGAAATTCAACTTCTGTTGGTGAGAAAGACAAGCTTTTGAGCTCACACAGAGCTCTTCTTCAGGCCTGCAAAACTTTCTCTAAATATCACAGCTAAATACAAGATGGAACAGATTGCTCAGCCAAACCATGGGAACAGCCACAGGTACTAGGATGGCTCCCCAATATGCCAACCTCTTCATGGACCTACTTGAAGAAGAATTTCTCGGCAAATGCACCACAAAACCAATAATATATTTGAGATACATTGATGATAATTCCATCCTCTGGACAGATGACAAACTCCCACAGAGATTTCCATCACAAACACTACCCATCTATTAAACTCTCTCTGGAACATTCCCACACCAGCATCAACTTCCTGGACACCATGATCAGCTTCAGCAATGGAACCCTACAGACAACTATATATAAGAAACCCATGGATCACCACACCTACCTTCATAGATTCAGTAACCACCGCAAACACACCAAGAAATCTGTTATCTACAGCCAGGCATTCAGATACCACAGAATATGCTCCAAGGAGAAAATCCAGGATATACACCATAACACACTTAAAACCACCTTCACCAAACAAGGGCACTCCACCAGAGAAGAGGCGTAGCCGTGTTAGTCTGGATCTGTAAAAAGCGACAAAGAGTCCTGTGGCACCTTATAGACTAACAGACGTATTGGACAATAAGCTTTCATGGGTGAATACTCACTTTGTCAGATTCATGTAGTGGAAATTCCAAAGACAGGTGTAAATATGCAGGCAAGAATCAGTACAGAGATAATGAGGTTAATTCAATCAGGGAGGATGAGGTCGTCTTCTAGCAGTTGAGGTGTGAACACCAAGGGAGGAGGCTGCCAGACAACTCTCCAATACCAAATTCTACAGGCCACTTCCCTCAGATCCCACTGAGGAATATACTAAGAAACTGCACCATCTACTCAGGACACTCCCTACACTAACACAAGAACAAATCAACATACCCTTAGAGCCCCGACCGAGGTTATTCTATCTACTACCTAAGATCCACAAACCTGGAAATACTGGACACCCCATCATCTCTGGAATTGGCACTCTCACTGAAGGACTGTCTGGATATGTGGACTCTTTACTCTGACCCTACGCCACCAGCACTCCCAGCTATCTCCGTGACACCACTGATTTCCTGAGAAAACTACAATGCATCGGTGATCTTCCAGAAAACACCATCTAGCCACCATGGACGTGAAGGCTCTCTACACAAACATCCCACACACAGATGGAATACAAGCTGCCAGGAAAAGTATCCCTGATGACGCCACAGCACAACTGGTTGCTGAGCTCTGTGACTTTATCCTCACGCACAATTATTTCAAATTTGGTGACTATATATACACCTCCTGACCAGGGGCACCACTATGGGCACCCGCATGGCCCCACAATATGCCAACATTTTTATGGCTGACCTGGAATGCTTCCTCAGCTCTCATCCACTCACACCCCTTCTCTATCTATGCTATATTGATGATATCTTCATCATCTGGTCCCATGGGAAGGAGACTCTGGAAGAATTCCACCACGATTTCAACAGCTTCCACCCCACCATCAAACTCAGCCTGGACCAATCTACACGGGTGGTGCATTTCCTAGACACCACAGTACAAATAAGTGATGGTCACGTTAATACCACTCTATACCAAAAACCCACCGACCGCTATGCCTACCATCATGCCTCCAGCTTCCATCCCAGACACACCACACGATCCATCATCTACAGCCAAGCACTGAGGTACAACTGCATTTGCTCCAACCCCTCAGACAGAGACCAACACCTACAAGATCTTCACCAAGCATTCTCAAAACTACGATACCCACACGAGGGAATAAGAAAACAAATCAACAAAGCCAGAAGTGTACCCAAAAGCCTCTTACTGCAAGACAAGCCCAAGAAAGAAACCAACAGAACTCCACTGGCCATCACCCATGGTCCTCAGCTAAAACCTCTCCAACACATCATCAGTGATCTACAACCATCCTGGACAATGATCCCTCGCTTTTACAGGCCTTAGGAGGCAGGCCAGTCCTCACCCACAGACAACCCGCAAACCTTAAGCATATTCTCACCAGCAACCACACACCACACCATAGTAACTCTAACTCAGGAACCAATCCATGCAACAAACCTCGATGCCAACTCTGCCCACATATTTACACCAGCAACATTATCACAGGACCTAACCAGATCAGCCACAACATCACCAGTTCATTCACCTGCACATGCACCAATGTAATATACGCCATCATGTGCCAGCAATGCCCCACCGCTATGTACATCGGCCAAACGGGACAATCACTACGTAAAAGGATAAATGGACACAAGTCAGATATTAGGAATGGCAATATACAAAAACCTGTAGGAGAACACTTCAACCTCCTTGAACACAGAATAGCAGATTTAAAGGTAGCCATCCTGTAGCAAAAAAACTTCAGGACCAGACTTCAAAGAGAAACTGCTGAATTTCAGTTCATTTGCAAATTTGACACCATCAGCTCAGGATTAAACAAAGACCATGAATGGTTAGCCAACTACAAAAGCAGTTTATCCTCCCTTGGTGTTCACACCTCAACTGCTAAAAGAGGGCCTCATCCTCCCTGATTGAATAAACCTTGTTATCTCTAGACTGATTCTTGCCTGCATATTTATACCTGCCTCTGGAAATTTCCACTACATGCGTCTGACGAAATGGGTATTCACCCACGAAAGCTTATGCTCCAATAGTTCTGTTAGTCTATAAGGTGCCTTAGGACTCTCTGTAGCCCCTTCCACCAGAGAAGTGGAATGGAATACCCAAATAACTTAAGATAAATCAGCAGAAATAAATTCTGTTATAACCGCACATCCTTAGCTGTCACATAGCACCCCACACTGCAGCCTATATGGGTATCATCAAACAAGTACAACTCATACTCAACAGGGATCCATCTTGAAAGAAATCTTTCTGAACCCCCTCTTCTAGTTTTCAAACAACCCCAACCCCTCAATCTCTTCAAGCTCATCATCAGAAGCAAGCTCCCCAGAGACCAGGACACATCAACTCAAAGCGGCACTAGACCCTGCCAGGACAACAGATGCAAAACCTGTAGCCATAGCTTCACTGCTACAACGATCAGCCTTCATCCCCCAACACACCTTTCAAGATCCATGGGTATCCCTGGGTACAACATGTGGTATACCTCATCCAGTGTACTAAATGCCCCAATAGCAACTATGTGGATGAACCCAGACAATCCCTATGCTCTCAAATGAACTCTCACAGAAAAAATGATAAAAGACAAAAACAACATATAACCTTTTCACAAAGTGATCACTCCATATCTGGCCTATCAGGCCTCATCCTCAAAGGAAACCCACACAACACCTTTAAAAGGCCAGCCTAGCAGCTTAAATTCATTACTCTGCTAGACACCAAAAATCAGACTAAACAGAGACACTAGATTTATGCAAAAAGAAGAACAGGAGTACTTGTGGCACCTTAGAGACTAAAATTTATTAGAGCATAAGCTTTCGTGTTCTTCTTTTTGCGGATACAGACTAACACGGCTGTTACTCTGAAACTAGATTTATGGCTCATTACAGCAATCTATAACCCACTAACAACTCCCCCAGATGCTTCCTGCCCCTTTCCTCCCCTCTCACTGGAAGGGTATCAATGGGCCTCTTCACCTTGAATGGTCCCTTGAAACATGTGTCAACTACTTACGTTAAACAATCGTTTCCCTCTTGTATTTAGCAGGGACACTCTGAGTAAGTCTCCCAGACCCGAAGGAGAGATCTGCGTAAGCTCAAAAGCTTGTCTCTCTCATCAACAGAAGTTGGTCCAAAAAAAGATATTACCTCACCCATCTTGTGTCTCTGAATAAAATGATCACATACCAAAAATGTAGCCCCCGGGTCCATGACTCCCCTCCGTCCCACTGTTCAGAGGTTTCTCCAGCTCCCTCAGCCTCCAATTTCCGGAAGGCTCCAGCAGCTCCCAGTCACCAACTCTCAATTCTATCCAGGTAGGTAGTAAATTTCCCTTGGGCTACTGCCTCCATTTACTCCCCTTCACTGTTCTGTGGTGGGCTGGGATAAGGATGCTGTTGCTGCAAAACTTGGAGAGGGGATGGCTCCACTGTGCTGAAACTAAACAATGCTCTGGGTGCTCAAAGAGCATAGGGATGCCCCGGTACTGTGACAGCCACTAAGGCTGTATGCAGCACATTGGCTTTCTAGAGGTCAAGAGGGAAAATTGCAGCAACTCAAGCAATATTCCTGAACTGCCTGTAATAGGCTGAATCTCACTGGATTTGAAACAGTTGAACACTGGGTATATTTGGATGCAATCTGAATGCTGAGGCTTGGACCTATGCTGTTTTTTATTCCTTTTCTTAGCTCGTGATGTACTGGTGATTTTACTCAAAAAACTAGAAACCTGAAATTCAGGATTTCTCAGTGATTGTTAAAATGCAAGGCCAATTACACTGTTAATGAACAGCCATATTTCTGCCCTCCCTCTTCCCCCTCCCCTCCCATTATGGAGCTAAAAGACTAACTTTTAGCAAAACCTTTGTATGAAGTCCACTAAAGACGCAGTGGTTGGGGGTTGGGACACCAGTCTTTCCCTCTAGTAACCTAAATGTTCTTCCCACCTTTTTACTTTTCAGATGTTTATTTGTCTTTCTCCTTTTCTTCTCCAGCAACTTCTGACCAGAGAGATTTGTGGTTACTGTGATTTTCTTTGAGTGAATACTAACTTCTTTTGCTTCTTTAAACACTGGTGTCATTTTAGAGATGTAGTTTGTCTTTACAGAACTTTTAAAAGTCTATTGTTAGACGTTAAGAGACTAAACTCATCCATTGTACAGAATCAATCAAGTACAGAAAGTAAAAGATATTTACCTTCTTTCAATTTCCTGTCTGTAAATAGCTTAGCAGCATTATAAGAAACTTTGTATAAAAATTCGCAAAGAAAAGTAGAATGTGAAGTATCTTGAGAGAAGCCACTTTCAAAACTAGTATCATAGTTCGGGAAATCTATGAAGAGAACAAAGACAATAAACAACACTCAGAATTTCCATTATTAACATTTACAACCATTTGACCGCCTGCGTCTCATTTCTTGAATACATAACTGATAGTGTACACAGTTTTCTTCACCTCATGCTATGCAAGATTTAAATTATATTCCTAGTATTTTATATATTGCTCTAATTGAATTATTTCTTGCATATATTGAGTAAAATAATGAAGTGTGAATTAAAATACTTACATTAGGTGCGATGTTACTGTAATCCAGCAAGGATAAATGTAAAGCACCACATGCTTTTTTTTTTTTTTTTTTTTTTTTTTTTTTTAAAAAAAGGTAAAATAGTTGCTTTACTAAACTTCACTTAATATACTTGAACAAAGAATTTGTTTCCTCAAGTCTCAATCATGCCTTTGCTGCAAGCTCAGAGCAAAGAGCAAAACGAGATTGTAACAGTCACCATCAGTTTTCCCAGTTTCCCCTTACTCTGAGGAAGGAAGGGCCCTGTGCCAGGCACACTACATAGCTATCCTGGCTTGAGCACTGTGGGGAACAGAGACATAGAACAGATTGCAAGACTCCCACCTTGACTATCTGGGGCCTTAAGATCATTGCACCACTTGCCTTTGAATGGAATATGGCTGCTTCTTAAGTGAGAGTGCCCATTACACCAGGCACCAGAGTCTGCACTGGCTTCTGATTAATGTCTGGGTGGAATATAAGGAATACAAAGCCCTAAATAATTTGGGAACTCACTGCCTGAGACCACATCTCAGAGCCGTATGAGCTAATATTGACCTGATCTAAGACAAAGGGTCTTAATGGCAGTGTTTCCCAGAATCCTTGAACTCTCTCCTCTCTGATCAGTCCAGAGTTGACGACTTTCAAGGCATGCTCTAAGGTTTCTCTCTTTTCTCTGAGCTACAACAGAAGGCATGAGATGAAGGAATCAGGATGGTTTGGTGGGAGTAATGCTATTATTTTATGCTGACTTGATTAAAAGGATGAGCTATATTTTGGGAGATGGTTTTGTGAAAGGTGGATAAGTCTGTGTGTTGCAGATACTGTTAATGATTCAAAGGCTTGTAGTAAGCACCAACAGCCTCAGTAATGTGCTTTGAACAAATTAAATGGATACTTAAGTAAAAGTCCCACAATCATTATCATATGGTCTCTCCAGGTTCTCTCTGTGATTAATATGAAGGCTCTTGATTTCCACCAACAAGCATGCAAGTTACACGTGACTTTTTCTTGATTAAGCGAGACCTTAAGCGTCATGTTTTAGCAAAGGAAGTAGTGTCAAAAACACAATTGTATTTTAGCAAAAATGAAATTTAACTAATTCCACCACCCCATGTTCCTACACCACACCAAGCACATTTGTCAAAGACTTATACTTTTTCAACCCAGTACCGATGTTCTAGATTTTTCTCCATTAGCTTGTTACATAAAGAGAGTTTAAAAACATTAAAAACGTGAAGAGGACATAATAAAACTCTATACCTGAGAATTTATTGTGGTAGAGGAATTCCATTTGTAGCCTTTGTCCTGCTTTCTTGGCTAGTAAGTAAGGAGTACTGTAAACAGGATCTCCAGTGGCACACATAACATCAGCTCCACTAAATAGCAATGTCATTGTTTCCAACACGTTTTGTTTAACTACTGCAGCACACAGGGCCTAATCATGTAGGGGGCGAAAATAACAAGTCAGTTTAAAACAGAAAACGAATGGGAGTAAGTATTATTATTTTTTATTTAGGTGCAAATTCCGTTGTCCCTGAACTAAATCCCCACGCCCTCATTCACAGATCCTGCGTATAGCGGAAAGTAGTAGGAGGGAGAGGGAGTAATAGGTAGAGTTCCCTCTACTGCCCCTGCAGTGGGGTCTGAATCCTCCATGTTCTGCAGAGAAAAGGCTGTGTGAAGTTATTACACAGGGTTGGCTGGCTTAAGTCAACAGATATGCTTGTAGAGGTAGCATACTGCATATAGGAAGTACTCCACTAACCCTCTCCCTCCATAGCCTTAAGAGAATTTCTCCCTCTCACATCCAAACTTCTACAGAAAGCTCTTGCTGTCAAATCCCTGGTATTTGGGGTAGACTGAAAGGACAGAATTTGGTCCCAAGACTCTGTGCTAAGTGAAATTAACAGATTGTATTTAGAAAATCGTGTCTTTGATTGATAAAGTGATTAATGATTCTGGGGCACCTCAATTTTAGGGCACCCAAATTGAGATAACTTAAAAGGGGCCGGATTTTCAGAGGGTGGGTACTAAGCACTTCCTGAAAATGAGGGCCCTTTAACAAGTGTGAAGTTGGGTGACATCAATCATTAGTCAAATCAAATCACTTTTGAAAATATTGATCCACATCTTTAAATCAAGAGAAGTTATAGTACATGATTTCTGCAATCTGTACCAGTTTAAGTTCCATGATTTAGTGTACATTTAATATAAATTTATTTGAACTATTTAACAAACAGGTTTCTCTGAAATGAAAGACAAAATACTCTTGTTGCATTTAGCAATTCTATCATGCCAGTTGCATAAATCAACATGTGTTTATCTAGTATATATGAAAGGACTTTATGTTACTATAAAAGAGTGAAAATGACCCATAGAAATGAGGGACTGGAAGTGACCGCAAAAGGTCATCTAGTCCAGTCTCCAGTACTTAGGCAGGACTCTGTATTATCTAGCTGATTTCTTTTTCTGAATACTGATACAGTGAACTTTTAACTGACAATTGACCGAATCTCCCTTCCCTCTCTCCCCCCACAAAACGACTAAACTATAAATAAAATCACTCTCTCCATATATATTTTATATTTTTCTGATGAAAAGATTGGGGTCAATTTAAAAGAGATTATACTACCACTCTATTTTACAAGGCATGTATAATCCAATAGTGGTCTAGATGATCTATTGAGGTTCCTTCCAGTCCTACACTTCTATGATTCTATAATTACTTGGCAATGGCCAAGTAATTACAAAATAATGTCATGTCCCCGCAGAGCACTTGATAACTACTGGATAATTACATCTGAAGTTAAGTGATTAACACACACCAATTATATAGACTTTAGTACACCTCTACCTCGATATGACGCTGTCCTCGGGAGCCAAAAAATCTTACCGCATTATAGGTGAAACCGCGTTATATTGAACTTGCTTTGATCCACCAAAGTGTGCAGCCCCGACCCCCCGGAGCGCTGCTTTACCGCGTTATATCCTAATTCATGTTATATCGGGTCGCGTTATATCGGGGTAGAGATGTAGTTAGAAAAATGAAGTTTACAAAACAGAAATAAAAAACTACAACTTTTCTCTATTGTTCAGTTACCATCTAGCCACTGATTCATTATATGGTTATTACAGACAAGTTACACAATGAAAATAGAATGCTCTATTTTCCTAAGCAGTTTTGGGTGAAATTCACTCCTCTCCACATAAAGCATAAGAAATCAGTTTTTGTTGTGGTGAAGTCAGAGGGTTTGTAATAGAATTTAGTCAAGTCCGTGGCAAACAGTAAGGTTACACTGTGGGTGGGCTGGATGCCTTTGACTGTCTTTGAATGAAACGAATGTGCATTTGTTGCAAATTCTCATGGCTACAGGACTATAAAATATAGCTATTTCTTTAATACAGTGAGAGGTTCTCCTTTCAATAAGCGAGCTCCTCTCTTTCCAGTTGGAAGCAAAATCACTTTTTGCTAACTCTTATTTGCTAAACTCAACCCACCTGTCCCGCTCCCCCACTTCATTGAATAGTGTGTATGTACACACATTTTCCAAGTCTGACTAAGAAGTAATCAAATATGCAATCTGTCCAATCTCTGTGTATTTTAATCCTGACCACAGCACTTCTTCCCTATCCATGGACCTCAGTACATGTGACTATGCGCTCAAATCATCAATGGAAAGCACAGGTCTCCTTTATGAGACAGAATACTGGATATCAAGAAAGCCATACAAAAATTAAAAGTTAATCTTAAATTTGCCATCTAATAATTGATGACAATCTATTTGTGTAAAAAGGAATACTGAGAGCTCTAGATTTCTCATTTCATTTGTTCCAGCTTGCTTTTCTTCTAATGGGGTACAATCTACCATATAAGAGTGCGCATGAGTTACTTTCACACTTGATAACACTCCATGATTTAATGTAGTAGAATGATGTTACATGTCAGATGTATTATATACTACATCGGCTGTAGTAGAAGAAACAAGCCACTGCAGTGGGAATTTCAATCTGCCAAGTATGTACTTGAAAATTAGAAATCCATGATTTAATGTATGGTTGTGAATAGGCATATTAACAGGAGATACCATCATCTTTTACAAACACAAAGAAACAGATTGAAAAAGCAGCAACAAAAATAACATGGGTCATAGTTTTAAGAACTATTAACAGACATTATACATTATACTATTAACAGACATTATACATACAGAAGATCAAAAGTATGAAACATATTGAGGTCATATAAGAGTAATTGTACTGTATGCCATATGATTTGTTGCATGAAAGAGCATAATCCAAACAACAGTATCAAACAACATGACCTGCACCTAAAATGCAAGGTGAACAGGCTTAATTTAACACAATATATTCGGAAGTTTTTATTAAAGGCCTCTCAAAATACTTGTGTGTAGAGGCAGCATATACTGAGTGCTACCAGTTAACTCCATATCCTTCAGAAGATCAACCACAGATCACAACAGATAATTCAATCATTTCTACCCCCAAATAATGGCTAAATGCTATGGAATCAGAATTTGGGGACTTTTTCTGACGAAGGTATTTTACTACTTGAGTAAGCAAAGAGCTACATATTGATAATGCAGCGGACTGTACAGATAAAAAGCATCTGTCATTATTGACTCTAATAGCTCACATGTAGCCTTGGACAATAACACTGTTAGTGGCAGTATGTTAGCCAGGACATTGTCTCCTATCAGTCTAAAAAGATGTTATACAAGAACTTAGGTAGAGTGATTGGGAGGGATCTCTAACTACACATTTACACTCACAAATAATGAGGGTGGGACTTAGTTTACCACAATATTACCTTATTTAATTCTTCTTTGGTTTTGTAGCCCAAAGGAGTTTTCCTGAATCTTCCTTCTTTGTATTTTTGTGTAATAAACATTATCCTTTTTTCTAAAGGGGAGTCCATATGCAATTCCTCTTCTGGTTGAAGTTTTCCTGCCCAAAAACTGTTTGCCCTTTTATTTCCAATGACAATAAAAAGCTGCCAAAGAAAAAGAAAAGGTAATTCAATGCAAAAGATATTGAGGTAAACTATAAAATCTTTTAATCTGCTAAAGTGAAAGATGATTAGAGAAAATGGAGTTGACTCTGGGGAAAAACAATGGAAGCCTCAACAGAATCATTGCTTATGCTGTCCTGTTAAATGGTGGATGAATAATGAACGAGTCCAGAGTTCTATGTCCATGATTAATCACCAGTAACAACCGAGGCTTAACAATGCTACTCAGACAGTATTTCAAAAGGAACTGGGCAAGATCAGTAGAAAGGTTAGCAACAGAGGATAGGCAAATATGTACAGAAGCACAGTGTACCAGCCTAGTGCTCCTTATAAACTTGGAAGTAAACACCAACTTTTACCTGTCAAAGTAACCAACTAATTTCCCACAGCAAAAGGAAGATGTGAGGCGATGAAGAGGGATCTCATTGTAGAGAACAGATACGGTTACTCTTAAAAAATGTCTTCCATTTTCAAAAGATTTTATTGTTGGATAAATATTCCCTGGGAGTAAAAGGGGGAAACACTGCTGGATGTCTCTCAAAACAAAATATTTTAAGCACCACTACTGCAGGAGATTCTCAGGAAGATTATTCTAGAGAGAATAGCTTTAAAATTTCACTCACTCTTTTTCTTGAACTGAACTTGAATTTTTCCTACAAGTGTGTAATAGGGAGGAGTCCAGTTTAGGACTAGATTAAGGGCCCATTAAGAACATTTCCAAAGAAGTCATAGCAATGCAATGCTCCCTCACTGGGTGGACTGCATTCAGTTAATGTTAGCAGGGAGCCGTCACTGCTGGATAATGGACTGCATTCTGGAGGGTGGACTGCAGTTGTACTGATTCTCAGTGTGGGGATATAGAGTGTGTGTGTGGTGGAAGACCACTGTAGAGACCAGCTACAGTCTAGCTTTGCATATCTAATTTATATCAAAATGATCAAAATCATTTATGCAACATTAAGAAGTATTTAAAGCAGTATTGCCAAATTATGATTGTATTGCTAATCTCAGGATAATTAATGTATTTCTTAAAGCCCCAGCTCCTGGAGTCATGCAACTTTCTGTTAAAAAAATGTATTGAGGGGAGAGTGGAGAAATATTTCAGCCTTCATGGCTTTGGCGAGAAGCTGGAAAAAACAGAAAGGAAATAAAAGTAATTAGGGCTGTCAAGCGATTAAAAAAATTAATCGTGATTAATCGCACTGTTAAACAATAATAGAATACCATTCATTTAAATATTTTTGGATATTTTCTACATTTTCAAATATATTGATTTCAATTACAATACAAAATACAAAGTGTACAGTGCTCACTTTATATTTGTTTTTATTACAAATATTTGTGCTGTTAAAAAACAAAGAAATAGTATTTTTGCATACACCTCATACAAGTATTGTAATGCAATCTCTTTATCATGAAAGTTGAACTTACAAATGTAGAATTATCTACAAAAAAAATGCATTCAAAAATAAAACAATGTAAAACATTAGAGCGTACAAGTCTACTCAGTCCTACTTCTTGTTCAGCCAGTCACTCAAACAAGTTTGTTTACATTTGCAGGAGATAATGCTGCCCACTTCTTGTCACCTGAAAGTGAGAACTGGCGTTCACATGATACTGTTGTAGCCAGCACTGCAAGATATTTATGTGCCAGATGCTCTAAAGGGTCACATGTCCCTACATCTTCAACCACCATTCCAGAGGACATGTCCATGCTGATGACGGGCTCTGCTCAATAACGATCCAAAGCAGTGCAGACCGACGCATGTTCATTTTCATCGTCTGAGTCAGATGCCACCAGCAGAAGATTGATTTTCTTTTTTGATTGTTCGGGTTCTGTAGTTTCTGCATCAGAGTGTTGCTCTTTTAAGACTTCAGAGAGCAGGCTCCACACCTTGTCCCTCTGGGATTTTGGAAGGCACTTCAGATTCTTAAACCTGGGGTTGAGTGCTGTAGCTATCTTTAGAAATCTCACATTGGTACCTTCTTTGCATTTTGTTAAATCTGCTGTGAAAAGTGTTCTTAAAATGAACAACATGTGCTGGGTCATCATCTGAGACTGCTATAATATGAAATACATGGCAAAATGAGGGTAAAACAGAGTAGAGACATATTATTCTCCCCCAAGGAATTCAGTCAAAATTTAATTAATGCATTATTTTTTTAAACGAGCGTCATCAGCATGGAAGCACGTCCTCTGGAATTGTGGCCGAAGCATGAAGGGGCATACAAACGTTTAGCATATCTGGCATGTAAATTCCTTGCAACACCGGCTACAAAAGTGCCATGTGAATGCCTGTTCTCACTTTCAGGTGACATTGCAAATAAGAAGCCATCAGCATTATCTCCAGTAGATGTAAATAAACTTGTTTGTCTTAGCGATTGGTTGAATATGAAGTAGGACTGAGTGGACTTGTAGGTTCTAAAGTTTCTTTTGTTTTTGAGTGCAGGTATGTAACAAAAAAAACAAAAAAAAAATTATATTATACACACACACACACACACACACACATTTGTAATTTGCACTTTCACAATAAAGAGATTGCATTATGGTACTTGTATGAGGTGAATTGAAAAATACTATTTCTTTTGTTTATCATTTTTACAGTGCAAATATTGTAATAAAATAATAATATAAGGTGAGCACTGTACACTTTGTATTCAGTGTTGTAATTTAAATCAATATATTTGAAAATGTAGAAAAACATCCGAAAATAGTTAATACATTTCAATTTGTATTCTGTTGTTTAACATGTGATTAAAACTACGATTAATTGTGATTAATTTTTTAAAATTGTGATTAATTATTGAGTTAATCGCATGAGTTAACTGTGATTAACTGACAGCCCTAAAAGTAACCCAATAATAATTATGTCTTAAAATTAAATGACTGTTCAACCAATCCCATGAATTGGAGGGGAGGGGGATGATTTTTAAATACTTGGGTTGGCAATTCCGTTAAAGAGTAAATACATTATGCAAGAATAGGGCTTATACATTTATTTTAATGAGCTGAGCCTTTAAACACAAATAAGAAAGCAACTTTTATACCAAAAATCACACAGGTCTAACATATTTTTCACGGTATCTCAAGTAGTTCAGTTATCACATAACCTACCTCAATCAGCTCATTGCTCCAAATGCTGGCATCCATTTTTAGGCTCCGGACCTTTGAATCTCTGGGCCCTAAAGATCTGTGCTGTCCTTAATAAAAATAAATTAAAAGTATTATTTAATTTCAACTGAGCCTTTTGTGTTAAAAAAATAACAAAAACATGACTTTAATAAAAACAGTAGTTATTATGCGGATTGTTTTCAACACAGACTGGTCATATGCAAGAAGTTTGAAATTTTTAGATAATTGCAATACAGTGCAATTCACACTATAATAAAAGCAGCACCCTAAATTATGAAGAGATTGTAAATTCTTTGGAATAGGAATGATGTATTTTCCATGTTATGTAAATACAGGTTGAACCTCTCTAATCCGGCACTCCCTGGTCCGGCAATATACGCGGTCCAGCATAGGGGCCGACTCTGTGGGTGCTCCAGGGCTGAAGCACCCACTGGGAAAAATTAGTGAGTGCAGAGCATCCACTGCCGTCAAGCTCCCCCTTCTGCCCCCCTCCCCCTGTGCCTCTCATATACCAGCGGTCCTGTGCTTACCAACTCCTCTTCCTCCCTCCCAGTTCTTCCGGAGCACCGCAAACAACTGACTCACGGCGTTCAAGATCCGAGAGGGAGGGGAAGGATGAGAACCTGGTGCCGGTGGCTGGGACCCCGGGCCACAGTAGGGTCCTGGGCGGGGGGTCATGCTGGGCACAAAGCCTGGGGGTGCTCCACAACCCCCCGCACCCTTACTTCCCGTGCCTATGGAGACCCACTGGCCCTCTGCATTGACCTCCCGTGGATCACCGATTTTTTTCTGATACAGGGGACATTTAAAGATTTTTTTTGTTAAACTACTTGGAATTCCCCCCCCCCCACACACACACACACACACACTTAGTGCAAATGTAAAAATCCTGTTTTACCTGCCATTTTCAAGTAGGTTTCTACTAACATCTCAAAAATATTTCCTTGGTAACCATAAAATATGTACTGAAGTTCTGGAGATAATTTCTGAAATGTTTACTTTGCAATGTCTACTCGTAAGATTTTATTAAAGGAGCACTCAAGAGAAGGCCACTGTAGAGAAACTAAATGAATTCTTTGCATTGGTCTTCAGTGCAGAGGATGTAGAGATACACACATCAGAGCTCTTCTTTTTGGCTGACAACTCTGAAGTTCTGTCCCAATTTGATGTGTCAATAAAAGAGGTTTTAGAACAAACTAATAAGGTAAACTGTAATAAGTCACCAGGACTAGATGGTATTCATCCAAGAGTTCTGAAAGAACTCAAATAAGAAATTGCAGAACTATTAACTGTAGTATGTAACCGAATACTGACACCAACCTCTGTACCAGACAACTGAAATAGGCAATTCTTTGGAAATTAGAATTATTTGAGGGAGTCAACAAGCAAGTGGATAAAGGTGATCCAGTCGATATAATATATTCCGATTTTCAGAAATCCTTTGACAAGGTCAAAGGAAAAAATAATCCCAACTACACATAAACAATGATGGGTTCTAAATTAGCTGTTTCCACACAAGAAAGATATTGAGGTCACTGTGGATAGCTCTCTGAAAACTTCTACTTAGTGAGCAGTAGCAGTGAAAAAGGTTAACAGTATGTTAGGAACTATTAGGAAAGGGATAGAAAATAAGACAGAAAATATAATGCCACTATATAAATCCCTGGTGCATTCACACCATGAATACTGTGTCCAGTTCTGGTCGCTGCATCTCGCTTTCATACGAGGCAAGACTAAAATGATTAGGGCTGTTCAGTTTAGAAAAGAGACTATTAAGGGGGGGGATATAATGGAGTTCAGTAAAGTCATAAATGGTGTGGAAAAAAATGAACAGAAATGTTATTTACCCTTTCACACAACCCAAAAACTAGGGGGTCACTAATGAAATTAATAGGAAGCAGGTTTAATACAAACAAGAGGAAGTACATTTTCACACAATGCACAGCTAACCTGTGGAATTCACTGGCATGGAATATTGTAATGGCCAAAAGTATAACTGGTTCAAAGAGACAGGTGCATCAGCGGCTATTAGGCAAGATAGCCAGGGACACAATATTATGCTCAGGGTGACCCTATACTTCTGGCTACCAGAATAGGGTGGATCACTCCAAAATTCCCCTGTTCTGTACATTCCCCTGTAGCTCTAGTACAGATCACTGCAGAGACAGGATAGTAGACAAAATGGACCATGGTCAGACCCAGTATGCCAGATCCTAAGTCCTTATTTATATGGCTACAAGGTTCCCAGTGCCTCTACAGAGACACTAAGAAGGCTTAACTTCCACTGATCGCAATGAATTACTCATTTCAAGGGCACTGAACAACTTAGAGGATTGGACACATTCATACATGGAAGTGGTTTAGAATAATGAAATATATCTATACTTCAATTTAAAAATATCACAAACTTCCATTCATTTCTGTTCCTCAAAACTTTTGCAAGGACATGTTATAAATGGCACTTTAAGCAAAACAAAAACAATGCAAGGACATGCACAGGTATGCAAATGACATCCTGGAGAATCACCACAGCCTGTTTTTAATGACTCTACCTGCACATTTCTTACAAACGACAACACAGAGATTGATGGATGCCCAGTCGGGATCTGGAGCTTTACAATCAGCACAGCTCCTGTTTGACTCATTGAACCATATCTTCTCAGCTACTTCATAATCAGAGAGAGTTTCTGCTATTGATTGCTGCAATGCTTCAATCCACTCCTGTTTCTCTCCTTCCGACTCTGCTGTAAAGCTGAAACAATTGACTTTTCTGCATTATTGCTCTTTATTTTAAAGCCCAATTAAACAGGGTCTACAGTTCCTCTTATGCATTTAATCTACAAATGAAATTGCCGTTCAAAAATCTGACATCCCTAGACATTTAAATATCAAGACAAGATATATTCTTTCATTGTGTTGATTAATGAAAACTCCCTTAACATTCCAACATATCATTTCTTTATAAGCTAAATAGTAGTTTTTGGCGCACTCAACTTTCGTTCCAGAGTTGCTTACAATCTTTTTACTTAATATAAATCAGATTTAAAACTTGAGTTTAAGCCGCAGTATCACAAATGACTAAGGAAGATATAGCCAAAGGAGCTATTAGTATTTACTAAGCAGTAGAGATGGACTATCCCATAGGTAATAGCTCTAAATAGGATATTCCTTTGCACAGACCATCTAATGTTGTCGGTTTAGTGTAAGTAAAATACTCACTATCTGACCCAGTTAGCCACAGACTGAAGTCATTGATCATGACCAATCTACCTGTAGTTCTATGCTGCTAGAAATGAGAATCAGACAGGTCACCAATGAAACTGAAAATTATGCATGCTTTTCAGTCTCCTGTCCCAAGCTTAAGATTCAGAAATCCAAGGAAAGGAATAGGACAAGGAAAATCATTTTTCTATATTACTGCAGTTTCATTTAAAGTGCAATAGCTTACTATGACATTCCATAAAAAGGTTTGTATATCTTTATTAGTATTCATGCTTTTGTTTACAATATCATACATCATGGAACATAATGAACTTGCAACTAGCTTCAATGGAAAGTTCTTAAAAAGGGTGGCATATGATCCTTTTTTAGAATAAATTGATAACTAATTACATGGACAAAGTATTATTTTCGGTACCTATTTTACCTGACATTTTTATTTATTTACTTTAAAGAAAAAGACTTTACAGTGACCTCTTCTTTTTCTTTACCCTTGCTTAGCATGAAACCACACACAGAAACTCAATTCATCCTTATATGATAAAAATAAGAATTTGTAAGGCCTGGGATATCTAGTAGACCCTACTTGGAAAGGGATGTAATAGATTAACAAGTCAGCCAAAGAAATAACATCTTAAAACTTTATAAAAACACTGAATCATCCTATTTAAATTACTGCAATTTTTACCAAAAGTGAGTAAGGTTAATTTTAATGTCAAGCAAACATTTCTAGAATTTACTACCAGCACTGAAATTTTTATACATAAAAATGTGAACAGCTCTTACCTAAAGCTTTTATAGGGAGTGATTATTTCAAAAGACTGTTTTGCTGTCCTGTCCACTTGTTTTACATTCGCCACATTCATAGGGATTATAGTGATACCAAACCCAGTCTTAAAATCCTAGCAGAAAAAAAAAAAAGGAAAAAAATTAAGGTTTCATTCTTCATTAATCAGAAAATTCAAAATGATTAAATCAGCGATTAACAAGCTCTTCTTGACTGCATTGAGAGAGGGCTAAAATACATTAAATACTTTTTTAATGTTACTTTTCTATGTAAGCAATTCCTCTAGTTTCTAGACAGATGTTATTTGATCACAAGTGGGCAAGTAAATGTTCTATGCAATTTAATGCGAGGTAAAGTGGTCTAAAAGAAATCTTGGTTTTAAAACATGATTCACTGGATTAAATCATATTTCAGTTTTTGCTAACCTCGGTTTCTACAGTACAACGCATATAGATAGATAGATAGATAGATATAGTGTTGCATATATATATTAGGCATTTCTAATACTAAGACAATGCTTTCATAACGTTTATAAAATTCTAGTTCTTGAATATTTGACTGGTTTTGCCACTGATCTGTTGAATGAATTTGGGCAAGTCATCTCACCTCTCTGTGCCTCAGTTTCCCAATTTACAAACTGGGGACAGTAATGCTTGCCTTTGAAATAACTTTTGGACAAAATGCTTAATAGTAGTATCTGTGGTCTTGTTAGAGAGGCTGAACATGGGCTTGCTTCCATTTTTAAAAACAAAATTGAGCAAGAAAATGAAAATTCATAACAATAATAAATTCATATGTTTGTATCATAAATGTTGAGTAATAATTGCATCACAGTAGGAAACAAAGGGCTTAGCACTGTAGACACATAGCAACAGAGTCCCTACCCCAAAAAATTTATAATCTTCATTTTAGAGCAGAACCTAAAACAGTATGGAGGCATTGAGACTCTATTTCAATTAAAGTTGATTAATTGATTTTAAAGGGGAAAAAAAACTGTTTATGATTTCCTGCAAGACTGACACCAAAACAACCCCTTAAAGTTGTTCAATTTAATTTTTTAAAGTACATCAACAACAAAACTGAAGCTACCAAAAACCGTTGTGGCAATTAATACTCAAACTAAGAATTTCACTATATGCTCTTAAAACCTGCCAAACTCTTTCTAATGCAAGTTTTTCACCTTTTAGATTTAGCCATTTCCCCCCTCCCTTTACTTTAATTCTATGCCTCTAACATGTTTGCATTTATTTTTCTTCACTTTCAGTCACTTCCTTACATTTTCTTCTAACACAATGACTTTGATCCTGATGTACCTATTCTAGAGAAGACCAAAAGCTCTCTGAGGAACCTGCATAGTGACTAATTCATCCTCTCTGATCAGTTCTATGGGCACAGAATGAGGAGTTTTATCACTTCTGAGCATAGACTTGACAGCATGTTCTACAGCAATGAAGTATTCTTAAAGTCCGACTTCACTGGTGAAATGAACAGAAGCCTGATGCATAAAAGTTAAAAAAAAAAAAAAAAAAAAAAAAAACCACCATTGTGTCTGAAAAAAGCAAATATTTAGTTTTGAGCGACAGTGGGCTACGATGGGTTAAGTCACATGGGAAGAACAAGATAGAAAGATAGCCTTTAGTTTCTTGTTGGCTATCATTTCTTCACTACTTTACTTTTAAGTAAACTGAATGATTTGTTGCTTATAACAACCCATCAGAAGGTAGAGCTGAGCGAACAAACGGCACCACACCTGAAGAATTGTGCACAATTCTGGTTGCTAAATAGAGAATGGATATTGAGTGATTGGAAGAAGTATGAGAAATAGGATTTCAGAGGACGTAACCTGAGGTCCTGACTGGAGGGTAACTGTGCTTTACTCATACTCCTTACAACCGCCAATGGGGAAGAAAAAAAGAGGGAGTGAGGGGCAGGAGAATGGGGAAGGATTAAGGTGGAAAAGCGGGGGGGGGTCAATTTATCCCCTCCCCAGCCCTTTTGCATAATTAATTATTTCTCCCCCTTCCTATTAATTTGGCCGCTGTAATTAATATGGCAACAACAGAAGTTTCAAATATGAAGCCAGTCAAAAGGAATCAGAAAGACACAGGGTTCAATTCCCTTCTCCACCACAGACTTCCTATATAACCTTGGACAGGTCACTTAGGCTCAGGTCCTCAAAGGAATTTAGGCACCTAACTTCTGATTCTGCCTCAGTTCTCCGGCCATAAAATGGGGATAATAGCATTGCCCAACCTCACAGGTTTGTTGTGAGGATAGATACATTAAAGATTGTGAGATGCTCTGATAATTTGTAATTGGGGGACAGCTAAGTAGTATAGATCATAGATAGAGGGAAATAAATATAAATATGAAAGTGACATGATTCTTTTTTTGTTCTTATGCTTTCACCACCTCATAAAAGACACTCTTGCTTAAACAGTAGATATTGTAAAACTTGGGCACTTCACAGCACTAGGAGGAATATCACAGAAGGTCCCTTACCAAAACACTCTTAGATTTATTTATGGTATTTCATTTCACATTAAATACCATGAAACTTTCTTATAAGTGTGAACATTTTCACCTCCTTTCCCATTTATTTGTTTCACCACCTTTTAAGTTTTGTCTTAAAAAAAGATTGCAAGCTCTTCAGAGGAAGAACTCTCTTATTGTTTATCTGCACAGCATCTAGCAAAGTGGAATACAGGCCGGCTGAGGCCTCTAGACCTTATTTTAATATGAAACTGCAAGGCATCTACAAGTCAAATAAATGACATAAGAAGTCATTTCAAACATTTACCCACTCATGGCCCTCATCCTCCAAACACTTAAATACAGAACAGCCCTACTGAAGACAGCAGAACTATGCTTGTGCATTAAGTTAGCATGTCCATAAAAATTTGCAGAACTGGATTTTAGTAAGAGGATCTTTAGAAAGCTGCAGCAACTGGGGAGTCAGTAATACCCTTCTTATTCTAATCTGAAAAATATAACATAACACACTATACAGTCAGTTACTCCATGCCTTACTGCTGTAAGACAGCACCCCATCTGGTAACTATAGAGCATTCAGCAGTTGGTATAAACCAAGTTTTGTGAGTGACACATACAGCAGAATCAAGGTTCAGAAATTATAGGCTGTTTTGATTGCAGTATTGTTCTCTCCTTCACTACTGGGAGTTTGAACTGGATGTAGGGAGGGAAGAGAGTGTTCCTCTTAGAAAGATAAATTAATTCATTTTAAGAGCATGAGAGGACAATAGGGCTATTCAAGCACCAGTCAGAATGCACAGACAGCGAAGATCAAGTATCTCCTCTCTGGAATAAGAATTGTTTTACCCCTACAGATTGAAACTCATTGTTCAGGATAGTTTAAACCAGTACATTAGAGTTTCTGAGCAATGGAAGAAGAAGCTTAAGAACATTTAAAATATAGAGGGAAAGCAGAGTTTCTTAAATCGGAAAAGTCTATATGATAGATTTGTATTTGGGGGTATATATTTGGAGAATAAAAAAGGGGGATCCTGGACAAGAGCTTTTTTTAAAAGCTGTATATAGGATACACTGGGAGAATAAAAATATTGAAAAATAAATCTCAATTACATGCTCATGACTTTAGGGAAAGGGAGCTATCCATGAAATAAGACAATGGGAACCTATCATATTAACTGTAGTAAGCGGTAATTTTCTTGCAGCAGGAATCATTAGAACATATGATCCCCACTGTCATTGCTACAGAAGTCTGTATAAACACAACCTAGAAAAAAGTCCTTCCCCCACATCTAAACCAGATGCATCCAGATGGTGCATCCAGAATTCTTTGCACTTACATTCTAACCAAGAATCACAGTGTGTTATAATTGGTTTAGTTTCATAACACTCCTGTAATATATATCTACATCTGTAAACTGGGAATAACAGACAGAGTATAAGGGTAACTTTTACAAATTTAGTAAAGTCAGGACCCTACATCCATATTTAGACATCTAAGATGTCTTATTTTCGAAGCATTGAACATTCACAGCTCTCAGAAAATAGGCAACCAAGTACCTGGGCCTAAGGTCATGCAAGAAACCTAAAGCATATTTGTGACTAGAGGAAAAGTCTTGTGGCTCCAAGTTAAATATATGTTCTACCCACAAAACCATTCTTCCTCTCAAGAGGAGTACAGTCAGTCATAAACAACCTTACATTTCATTCACTTTTGTTTACCATTTCTGGTCACCAGCTCAGTTCCCCTTCCAGACCAAATTTTGCCTGAGTCCACCAACTCCAGATTTGTGGTTCTTTAAACTCTGCAAGTGGTTTTGTAAGGTTATTTAAAAGTTATAAATAGCTGTGTTCCGGTGTGCTCTACTTTTTACTGAACATACCGTTATTGCTGTGTGGTGTAGTCTGTTGAAAGACTTATAAGAGACAGTTAAATTGCACAGCAAAAAATCCCCAGAACATGTGCCCTTTATTGCTTCTTTATGATGTATGACGAGAACCACAAACATTTATTCTAAAGAATCAAACTCTACTTGGTAATTTTTGCATTAGAAATATCAGACCTAAATTCCTACGCTTTTTGCTGGAGGACAAGAGGGATAATGACGACACCACAGAAGACTGAAAACTGAACAGCAGCTTTACTGAGAGAAGAGGGGAATGTTTAGATTGGAGGGTTACAGCAGAATGAGAATAAAAGGACATGTTTTTCGGGTTTTTGTTCTAGCCTGCTTTACTCAAAGTCATGACAAAATGGAGTGAGGGGTATTGGGGAGAGAGCATAGCTCTCTGAAAAGATTCAACATCCCTTCCACTGGCAGCGGAAGACTGGGAATGCTGCAGCTCAGGTTTCAGTTTGTTGTGATACTGCTATCCTGATCAAGTTGTTCAATCCTAAAGTCCAGTAAAAACCTGGAATTCAACACTTGATATTTAAAAGGTTAAAAATACATACTGTATTTAAAAAAATACCAGAGGAAAAAATCTTCAGAGTCTTTTTGACATTGTAAAAGAGCACCAAAGAGTAAAAATAAAACTATTCTCGCGATTGCAGTTCACCTTTTTGACAATCCTGCAACCCAGTCTAAAATATGGTCTTCTAGACTTGTGAAACCATTCTAGTTCCAATTTTCCTTTCCCAGTAGAGTGTGCGACCTTTAATCTTTTTTAATCAATTCATTGCTTCAAAAGTATGATCTTGCATGTTTCCTTAGATTTACCTTTGCTTTTTGCAGTAGCTCATTTGAGGTTTACTTTATGCAAGTTGTCACAAGGTTTGTGGAATTTACAGCAAGGCTTCCTTCTGAAAACTAAGAAGTCCCTTAGCAATTTAACATGATTTAGATCTTCCTCCCTATATTAGCCCTACATTATTTGATTTTCTAGCAGTCAAATAATTTCAAATAGATTAAAAGCTAGTAGCTGGAGTACCTTCAGATGAGGCAGTTAAAACTCCCTTATTTTTTAGGTAGAGTGTAGTTTAGTATTTTCAGCTGGAGCAGAGCGGTTATTTCCACCATGTAGAGATTGAGAAATTTGTTTCCATATTAATGGAATGAAAGAAAATTAAGATATGTATCACCAGAATTTGAAAAATATAATTGCTCAGTAGTCTAGGAATCACTTTGATTATATTAATTCTTCTCCACAAAGCTATACTGACTTGTCTCCTTTTAAAAGGTATCCTTTGCTTTAGTCTCCCCAGTTGTATTTCATCAGGTTTTCCAAGCCTTTAAGATTTATGCCATTCATATTTCAGCCTAAAATCTTTTAAACCTAGATTTTAATTGAGCACCGAAAGAACACATAGGCACAGTTTCTTATACCCTTTTATTGCTGATGCTTTAGAATGTCAACAAAGCACATGGTGTACGTATAAATACTACACATGCAAAAGGGAAGTTAAAAGAATATTTTCAAGGTTTAAAAGTCAAGCATTCAAAAGTTAGAAAATACCAGAATAAAGGCTACCTGTGCAACCTTAAATCATCCCCACAGTGTGTATGCATTATGATGCCATCTTTAACCACATGTTCACATAATCAGTCCCAACCAAAAAGGATCCCACATTTAAAGAACAAAAGGGACCTGCTCTGGGGATGAATCAGGGTTGTGTAGTAAGGGAGATTATTGTTTCCAGGATCCCAGTCATGTGTGTCACTTATTTGTAAAAGGCAACAAAGAGTCCTGTGGCACCTTATAGACTAACAGATGTATTGGAGCATAATCTTTCGTGAGTGAATACCCACTTCGTCAGACGCATGGGTATTCACCCATGAAAGCTTATGCTCCAATACATCTGTTAGTCTATAAAGTGCCACAGGACTCTGTTGCTTTTTACAGATACGGACTAACATGGCTACCCCCCTGATACTTATTTTTAAGATGCTACTCAGGTGAATTTCATTAGCTTCTTAGCTTACACCCAAGATATTCAACTGTTAACTTCAACCCAGTCTGTCTACTAGAAAAGAGTAATCCAACAAAACCAACATTTAACAAGATCCTGAATCATTGTGGAAACAGACAACTTAATAAAGCAATGTGGGGAAAGTTAGATAATAGCCTCTCTTGGGGAAGCTTGCCTAAAAGCGGGGACGGAAGAAAGCTTGACAGTAAGTCAAGTAAGGATCCATTAACAAACAAACAAACAAATGCATCTATGCTTATCTCTGAAAAGCATTTTAATAGTTGTAGTTTTGATTCTTGGGGGATGAGATGGTGTAGCTCTTGTTTCAGTGTAGTCTAATTCCAAGTAAAATAGAAAATATGAGATATAGTCTAATTACCGAGAGCCATAGAAATTTACTATCCCTGCAACCCAAACACACACCACTTTGGGTGGAACAACTGCTTTGCTCAGTTTCCAACAAGTCATCACACTTGGGTATGATAAAATTAAGAAGTGTTATAATAAAGGCCTTCAAGCTATGATGTAGCAATTACAAATCATGCAGTTATTACAAGAAGCTGTTTACACAGGTAGCAAAGAGTCTTGACAAAAGCCGATACGGGGAGGAGACAATGCTACAGTAGTTTAAGGATGGTCCATTCATTTCTCTTTTGTACATATGCTGTTTAAGTAAGCACTGTATGAAATACAAATACCCATATAATAAGCAATGTGGTATTCTCTCTCTGAAAGCAATCAGAAGCTATTAGTAAAATATTAAGTTTGGGGGTTAAAAAAAAGTGGTCCTGGGATTGACTGTGATGTTTTCTGGAAAGTCCTGAAGGGACACAATCCTGCCTTGTACTTCATGATGAGTTAGACTGAAGGGGAGGTTGCTAATAATTATACATAGTAGTTGCTAATAACTATAGATAGTAGTTGCCCAAACATTCCAGCCACACTTGCTCTCTACCACTTTTCACTCTCTCTCTGCCAGGCACTAGGAAAGCAAAACAGCCCAACACCATCTGGGTGCCATGAATGAGAGACAGAGCTGTATGTCAAAGGTAGACTGATGGCACCGCAGACCAAACCATTGTAGTATCTCCCCAGTTTTACATAAATGGTGAACGGGGGAGAGGGAGAGACCAGATAGATCCTTGTGGCACCCTGCATGACAGAAACATTGGCGCAGATGAACAATTCCATAATTTGTACAATTACTGTAATTCCCTACCAGAAGGGCTTCCTCATACCATGTGGCATGTTCTGAATTCAGCAACACATTAGCTAATGGGCATGAGCAACTGTGATCATATTATGCCTGTCCTGTGTTCTTTCCATTTGGCTGCCTGTAAAGTTATGAAATGGTATTAAGATGATCCAGCTAGTTAAACAAAATAAAAATATAAAAAGGCTTTAACAGAGAAAGCCCAGGATATATTCAAGACATTCAACATTTGGTTCAGCCCAAAGGGTGTTCACCCTGACACCATCAACTGTTTAAGAAAACTTGTCTTCATGCATCAGGTCACAGATAGTGTTAACACAGGTCTTATGATGTGGAACTTGCTCCCATTTAACATCCATCTCAGCTCCTCACTCCCCACTTTAAATATTTTCCCCCCAAAGAGTGATTTTATTATGACCACTCTTCAACACTTAACTAATATCTGGAAATTCATTTATTGTCTCTGCCTTTAGTTTTACCTTATATTAGGGCTCTCCCATCTATTTCTTGATTATCTATTTTAATGTCACATATAGCATTCATCTTGTAGTGTTCAGCATCCTGGACTCCTTGGTGTGCAAGGGAATTTACAAATATCATTATTACTTGCATCTGAAGAAGTGAGGTTCTTACCCACGAAAGCTTATGCTCCCAGTACTTCTGTTAGTCTCAAAGGTGCCACAGGACCCTCTGTTGCTTTTTACAGATTCAGACTAACACGGCTACCCCTTTGATTATTACTATTAAAATTTCAAGTAGCCATCTGGACTTCTGGAGAACAGAAGCTAAGACAGAACCTAGAATTTTGCATATATATTTATCAAGCCCGTTTTCTTGAGACCAGTTTTAAAAGGTATCGAGCTCTATCATGATTTCCTAAGTTCTCATACGTGTGTAGTCATGTTTTGTTGCTGAAGTTTTAAAGGATTTTTATTATGCCTGCCTTGCTAGAGCAAAACTGCTAGAGAAGTCAGTGAAAGCTTTGAGTAAGGATCTTAAGTGCCTCGGGTACATCTACACTGAGAAAACAAACAAACAAAACAAAAAACACCCACAGCAACTAGTCTAAGAACCTGGGTCAACTGACTCAGGCTCATGGGACTTATGCTACCGAGCTAAATATAGCAGACCAGACATTCCTGCTTGGGCTGGAGCCTGGACTCTAAAACTCAGCAATGGGGTGGGTTTCAGAGGCCAGTTCCCAGCCCAAGCAGGAATGTTTACTCCACTATATTTAGCGCCACAGCCCAAGTCCCATGAGCCTGAGTCAGTTGACGCCGTCTCTGAGACTACTCGCCAACACTTTGTTTTGTTCCATGTAGACGTACCCTAAGAGATCTGGATTGTGGACCATGCAAAGCTAGTGCCCCTCCTCTCTAGAACTCCTTCAATTGCAGTTGTTGGATGTAATGCAAGACTCAGTGATAGGCCCAAAGGAAGGTAGAGTTCCCGCTTCCACAATAAATTATTGAATTGTTAAACCAATAAGCCAAAAGCTATTTGTACAAAAAATATTCACCCCAGTGAGCTGGAATTTTGTTTAGAAAGCACTGTGCTTTTACTCGTTTCTTAAAGGCAGAGAGAGAAGTTTCAAAAATTTTAGTGCCCATTTTCTACACATAAAAGTAAATTATAGTCAAATCATTTTTTTCTTCTGCTTTGGCAGGAAGAAAATGTACTGGTTTCATAGTTCACAAATAAAACCTGGATCTTTTTTCCTTCAATAAACGGACTGGCAACACTTCTCAATTGAGTGGATTTCCCAAGTTTTATTTATCTCCAAATAGTCTATGAGATTCCAAATATTTGCAAAGTAGGCATAAAAATAAGTAACAGGACTGAGTTTAAACTTTTCTTTTCAACAACATCACATCTACATACATCTTTTTATTTACTTACTTTTAATGGTAAGTACTACCCAAATAGGATTAAATATAAAAATATATATTTTCACGGAAGTGTGTAGGTCATCAACAAACAAGCCTTATTATAGAAGTGCACTAGTGATTGTTTAGTTAAGAATTGGGTCTGGGATACCCCATTTGACAGGTCTTTAAAACCTCTCCAAATAAAAAAAAAAAAAAAAGCAGACCTGTTGTAAGAATCAAAAAGTGAAAAAAGATGCACTTTAGATGGAGTTTTTGAACGTAGTTCGATGAAAGTACGGCATGCCCACAGGGGTCAAAAAAAAAAAAACCACTGGGAGCAGGGGGGAATTATTGCTGAGATGGTGGTGGTTTGAGTCTTATTTTTTTTTTTTTCGAAACTATGTTTCCAACAGGCATAAAGCCACTAGCATATCACATCTTCCATGTGATTTCAGAAAGCCTTGCTAAGTGCAGATGCTTTTGAAATCTCATTTACTAACGGAATGTATTTTGTGTGTGCACCTCTTTCAGTAAAGAGGGTAATTAACCAAAACTAGCAATGCTGATTTCAGGGTCCTAAATATATGCTGCAGAAGAATAGTCATCTTTTTTGTATCCTTGTGTTTTTATGCCACAGACAATTGCCTCAAATTTAATGACCATTACTGGTCCCCTCTGAAATATATGATGGAAATTATGTCTGCCTATATTTTAATATCCTCATCAAATCATAAAATATAGCAAATTACCTTCCATTTTTAGGTGTATTTGCCTACTTCGATTTTATTTCTTGTTGTATAGCAAGCAGAAATGGTGCACAGAGTTCCTCTTCAAAAAGAGAGGAAGACTGTTCAGGTAAGTATACTCTGTAAGGTGGAAGACAAATCAAACACTATTCTGTGCCACAATGAATACGTTAAAAACAAGTCAGAGACAATGGGAAGGTGAAAATTAGCTTTGACAATCAACACAACTTCCCATTGTCTCTGACTAGTTAACAGAAGTTTCCTCCCTTTTCAAAAAAATATTTCTTTTAAATACTTCAGACTTGCTGCTGTGACTCTTCACCAGCACTAAATTAATCTCCAGACCAGAGATAAAGTTTCCGCACATTTTAGTTCAGCGTCATAGACAGAGGAAGTACTGAAAAACTAAGAGGACTTTCAAGTAGGAAAATGATATTCCCCAGTTACTGGCTAATTTGCTTTCTATGCTTTGATTAAGACAGCACAAATACTGGGTTCCTTCGCTTTACTCACTGACATGATGATGACAAAACACTACACATAAACTTCCCAATCTCTACCTCTCCCTCTTTGACTTCTCCAGTTTGAATCCCTCTGATCTCAAAGGTATTGCTACATATAAACTATTATTTTGTCAAAGCCTGAGACTGGAAAGCCTGGCAGAGTGGGAATCTTTGCCAAGCCAACAGGAAGGGAGTTAGGAAAACTAATAAAAACATAAGAATGGCCATACTGGATCAGACCAATGGTCCATCTAGTCCCGTAGCCTGTCTTCCAACATACCAGGTGCTTCAGAGTTCCTTCAGAATTCTTGGGTGAATACCATCTGGTCCTGAGGATTTTTACTATTTAATTTATCAATCTGTTCCAAAACCACCTCTAATGACCTCTCAATTTGGGACAGTTCCTCAGATTTGTCACCTAAAAAGAATGGCTCAGGTTTGGGAATCTCCCTCATATCCTCAGCCGTGAAGACTGATGCAAAGAATTCATTTAGTTTATCCTCAATGGCCTTCTCATCCTTGAATGCTCCTTTAGCAGTGGCCTCACTGACTGTTTAGCAGGATTCCTGCTTCTGATATACTTAAAAAAAAAATTGCTGTTACTTTTTGAGTCTTTGGCTAGTTGCTCTTCAAATTCTTTTTCTGGCCTGTCTAATTATACTTTTACACTTGACTTGCAAGAGTTTATTTTTTCTAATTTTCCTCTCTAGAATTTAAATTTTTAAGAATGCCTTTTTGCCTCTAACCAGTTATTTTACTTTGTTGATTAGCCACGGTGCCATTCTCTTCCTGCAGTTCTCTGACCTCTCAATTGTTAACAACACACCTCCAAACTCCAATTCTCTCTCCTTCCACACTGTTTGCCAGAAGCAGGTGAGGGGTATATTAGGTTCCTGACAGGGCCTTAATTGCAACAGGTGCTCCAATTAACCTGAAGTAACCCTCCCTAATCTACAGGGAACCACGCCTTAATTAGCCTAGCCCTAGGATTTATATATCTCCCCTCGACCACTCTTCCACTGCTCCCTGGCCCTGCTGTATCACACACCTTAATATTTATTAACGTGGGTAGGTAAACAATTTTAATGCACTTGACATTGTTCTGAAAATATATCATTCAGTATTTGTGCCAAGATAGTTCAAGGTACTTTACACAACAGTGTGATTTAATAAACTAATAGTCTACAATGCCAAGTTGCTGTCAGCAACAGCCAAATTATAAAGTCTTCTGTTTTGATTTAGAGACAAATGGTGGCATCACCCTGATATCTCTGGATACCAAACAGAATGACTTAAACAAAGCAATAACTCTCCTGCATGTCATGGTTAGGTACTATACAAAAGATTATTATCATAACCTCCTTTAGGGCTTGGGGTACAACAGATCACCATGTTAGACAGACAAGCTAGACCAAAACTGTGAAGGTTTTATAGATCAAACAGATCACCTTAAAGAGATTATCTTGCAAGTGGTGATGCTGAGCCACAATTAGAGTTATATGACTGGGTATTCAGAATCCCAGCAACAGCATTTTGTAGCAACTGGTGGGGAGAGGTTATCAAAAGTGTTACAATGATGTTAGAGAACTGGACAGAGATTCTTCAGTATCAGGAAGACCTGACAGATGCAGTCTGTAAACACAATCCTACAAAACTCCATTCAGGCTGCATTGTGCATACAGGAACTATGTAGAGCCTCAAGCCTTCACAATCAGAAGGGCAAGAAGTTAATACAGAAATAACCCTAATAGGCCTTGTGCTAATTTTTAAGTAAATCTCCATGCACTAGTATCTATAAATCAATAGATGACAGAACTGTACAACTAAAACACCGGAATAGCTAGAACCAAAGAGTTATGCAGAACTGTGATGTGATAACAATTTCTGTTTTTGTGGCAAAGATGCACTCTATTAACCTTTTATTTTTTCTCTGCCTAAATTCCAGTAGAGTTACTCCTGCATATATGAGGAGACATATTTCTGACATACTATACTTTGGTATGAATCTAAGAAT
This sequence comes from Trachemys scripta elegans, assembly GCF_013100865.1. NCBI lineage: Eukaryota > Metazoa > Chordata > Testudines > Emydidae > Trachemys > Trachemys scripta. The sequence continues at coordinate 98,729,185 of NC_048302.1, read as the reverse complement.
GAAAATGAATAGTATAATGAATACTCAACAATAGAGTCTGTGCTAATGTAATACCTTTTGTTCCAACATTAGCATTTAGCAGCAAGAACTCCAATGAAGCCATTCAAGTTTCATACAATTTATTTCTGAGAGTTTTTTCCAGGAGTGGTTGGTTGCTAGTGCCAACTATAAACACAGGTAATTTCTTTTTACGATCATCCTGAAATAATATTTGAATGGCTGGTGTATTGGATATTATTAATAGATGCCAATAGTGAAAATGGACTAAGCAAGTAGACGAGTATGGTGGGGTGTCTGCCCCACCCCCATGCTAGAGGGGGCTGCGGCAGGCCAGGGCGCCTGTGCAGCCCAGCAGCCAATCAGGGCAGGGCTTATTGGATGCCAATCAAGTACCGGATTGGATATAGCCAATCAGGGCCAAACTCAGCCCTATAAAAAGGCTGCTCTGAGAGAGGAGAGTCAGTCTGTCCCAGACCTTCAGGGAGGAAGGTCTGTCTCCTGAGCAGGAGACTAGCACCCAGGACAGTGCAGGCTCAGGGAAACAGAGTGGAGCTTCAGCCTGATACCTGCCAGAGTGCTGGCCCTGAGTAGAAGGGCCTAGAGGGTACAATGGGGTCAGAGGGGAAGTGACCCAGGGAAGGCTGAAGGCAAGGGGAGAGAAGGAGGGCCAAGAGGCTGCCGTTAGAGGATCCCTGGGTCAGGACCCAGAGTAGCGGGCGGGCCTGGGTCCCCCTTTCCCCCTTGTGCTGCACCGGCCCATGGAGCAGTGGCCGAGTCAGGCTGCAACCTGCCCCCTGACGTAAGAGGGGCTAGACTTGGCGGGCCGCTGAGGCCAGTGCAAAGACTCCTGTTAACCTCCCCCCCCCCCTCCGGAAGGGGGTGTGGATGGACTAAGGGGCACTGCCGGAGGGCAGTGGTCCGGAAGAGGACGCCGCAAGCCGGAGAGCGACGCGGGTCCACATGCCAACCGAGGGCAAGACGACGGACGGGACACCACCAGGAGGGGCACTCCAGTGGACAGAGCTAATTCCCAAGATAACCAGTAGGAGGTGCCAGGGGATGAGCCCCAACCCCGTCACAATGGGACGTATACTATAATATTTGTCCCTTTAAGAGGAAGAGGGGAAATTGGAAGTTTGGAAAACAATGGAAAGATGACATTAACAGGCACCTGGCATTGGCCACTGTTGGAAGACAGGATACTGGTCTAGATGGACCTTTGGTCTGACCCAGTATGTCCGTTCTTAGTAGGGTAAGTTAGTGTACTTACTCGGAGCCATAACATCCCTTTGCATATGAAGACATGCAGAAGAGAACATAACACAGCTAAAATTGTGACCTCTCCAAGGTACTAGTTTGTTTTTTTTTTCCTTTCAGAAGCATAGTGACACCAATAATGTGTAAAAATATTGGGTAGTCTGACTCTCATGCATCTGTGGTCTGTGCTATTCTCTGCACCAGCGGTATGGCTGGCTACCACTGGCTTGTCCCTCTCCTCATGTGTGTGCTCACATGAACTTAATGCTGCTTCAAGTGGCATTAAAAACTTTGCATATGTTTCTGCCAGCTATACTAACTAAACAGGGAAAGACGTGCTAGAGTAGCTGTTCAACTACTTCCCTTTCCTGACCTTTTCCTCATGGTGTATTTTTAACTCAATCATGAATTCATCACCATGGTGCAACTATTTCCATCTCACCATTTGGAAGCACCTCTCATAGCTATTTAGGTCTAATTAAATACAACAGGACCTATTTTTCCACAATCTCATCAGTTAGAGAACTGGAAAGAAATTCTTCAGTATCAGGAAGACCTGACAGATACAGTCTGTAGCCACAATCTCATCAGTACTGAGCCACAGCCACTGAAGAAGAATGCTTATTTAAAATATCCTGAGCTGTGCTTAAAAAAAGTTGCAATATTCTAATTATGCAATGGCATTAAATAATGGATGATCCTGTGATCCTTAAAAGGGTTGATTATAGGTGAAAATATCAAAAGTCAAAAAGGCATCATCGTGAGTATAGTTAATTAGCTAACCATTACATTCTTTAGGTTAAAATTAAAAAAAAAAAAATCTATGGCTACTTTTCCTTTACATTCTCATTATAAAATACAACTGGTTATGCAAGCTAAAGGATAAAACCTACAAGTTATGAATGCTAGAGATAGCACTACATTATGAGCAAAAATATTAAGAGATACATTTAATTTAAGTAATAGTGCTAGCACAGCAGTGTTTTATGAGGCAATCATTCAGTTTGAGCTGATAAAGTTCAAGATCGTTGCTGAAGCAGTTTACTAGCAAGAGCCCTGGATTATTGCTGAGAAAGCACAGTATGGTACTCCCTTTATTATTAGTATGCTGTATATCTTAAATATCCCCTCCACAAGCAATGAGTGCTTTATTTATTTAGCATGAGGTGTGGACATTGGAAGAAACATCCACTCTACAAAATAAGACATAATAATAATTATATACGGTAAGTTATCAACTGGAACCGCATCTTATGATATAAAATACATGTAAGTAAAAAGACAGCCGGGACAATCAAAGAATCACATATAGAAGTTCAAAAGATAAAAACAACACATACCTTAAATCATTCAGTGATTAATGTTCATAATAGTTTAAATAAATAAAATTCCAAAGATCTTCCTCAAAGTAGACCAACTCTTAGCTGATGGAAACTCAAATGGCCTAGTCTTTAAGGCATTTCAGGACTTTTCCTTTTTCCCGTTGCTTTCCCATCAGTCCAACAACAGCACCACCAATCTTAATAAAAAAAATGGTTTCTAGATAATTAATGGGAGTATTAAGAGCTCTGTGTAAGCTCAAAAGCTTGTCTCTATCACCAACAGAAGTTGGTCCAATAAAAAAATAATACCTCACCAACTTTGTGTCTCTAATTAATGGGGGTGTCAGAACTGAGTGAAAAAGCAAAATTCCAGTCATGCAATCAGGTCCACATGGGGAGACCTGTTCATCCACACACTTCATATGGGGCTATGCATAGACACAAGACGTCAATTGTAGGATCAGGAACTAAAAAGTAGGGTCAAATCCCTGAGGTCTCGTGTCCACTAAGTGCATTCTTTTTAGTAGAAAACTGTAATGTCCTACGGATTCTTTGCATAGCGCTTGGAAGTGCTAAAGTGCAAAGTAGAATTAACAGCCTAAACAAAAACTGCATTTAAAATACTGTATTCTAAAACTCTTCACAAATGGCAGTTAAATAATGAAAGATCTATTTTAAATAACCAAAACTTGTAGTAACATGACACTCTTTGATCTATTTCCTTCCCAGGACAAAGCAGTCAATATAAAAAGAAATTTGTTCCTCTGTCTTTTTAAAAATTAAAATATGCACAGAGAATGTTTCCTAGAGACATGGTATGTTGTAGTAATCCTCAAAACAAAAGCCCTACTCTCAATTCTCAAAGAGAATGAATTTTGAGATTAAGGCACTGTAATTTTACCAAATTCATATAAGGCATTAGATGAATGTTTCTGATATGAAAAACAGTTTCATACCTGAGAAAAAGCATACAGAGGGAAGGAATTAGTGTAATTTCTTTGGTACCTCAAAAAGCTACTTCTTTATTTGGGGTTGGACAAATCTGTTCTGAATTACCTCTAATTTGATAAAAACCTAAACAATTTATTGAAGTTTACAAACACTCCTCTCCTATGAAGGTTGACATCACCATGATTAGCTGGAATTGACTAAGGTACCAATGCGGTTCTACTTAAATTTCATATGCTCTCCTGTATGTAAAACAGATTAAAAATGGTGCTGTCTCACTATTCTGAAAAAAAGAAAGTGATTTTTTTTAATTCTTGTAGTTTTAAAACTGGTTGTTAGCTAGTCAAATATAAAATAAGCCCATGTATACATGTGAATGTTAAAGGATTGTATAATCCATAATGGATAACTAGATGTGGAACTGTTTGGCTTGTGCAATTAGAAAATAAACTTAAGGGTAGAAATGCAGATGTGTTCTGTCCTGAGCACTATGGCAGATAAAAATGCACGTACTAGTGCAGTGCTAACTATTCCTAGGACTCTGGATTTCAATGATTTATTTTAAAATACGATGTTTGATGCAAAGCCACTGGTTTCTGCAAAGCAACACTTATTTATTTAAAAAACAAAAAAAAACCATACACCTCTATCCTGATATAATGCAACCCGATATAACATGAATTCGGATATAACGCGGTAAAGCAGCGCTCGGGGGGGGGGGCGCTGCACACTCCAGTGGATCAAAGCAAGTTCGATATAACGCGGTTTCACCTATAACGCAGTAAGATTTTTTTGGCTCCCGAAGACAGCGTTATATCAGGGTAGAGATGTATATGGCCAAGGATTTTGTTTAGGTGTGGATCCAATTCTCGTTAGAGGAAAGTATAGATTGAAATGGTAGTACCATTCTACCCTGTCAAGTTGTTCTGAAACCTCCTACAATTATTTTTGTAAATTTAGTGCCTCTCCATAGAGTTCCTTAGGGTATGTCTACACTGCTTCTGGGAGCAAGCCACCCAGCCTGAGTCAATAGATTTGTGCTAGCATATTAAAAAATAGCTGTGTAGATGTAGTAGTAGTCCCTGCTCCTTCCCTAGATTTGAGAGCCTAAGCACAAAGCCACAGAGTCAGAGCAACATCTACACAGCTGTTTTTAGCCACATAGTGTGAGCTCCACTAGCACATCTGTGGACCCAGGCTGGGATGCTTGCTTCCAGATGCAGTGTAAAGATACTCTTATTGTGCATTATGTTTGATCAGAGTCATCCTTCTGCTCATTGAAATATTTAACATGATCATAGTAGTTAGATGCAAACATACAGAAAGTCTACCTGAATTCCACAGAATGCCATTAGAAAGCTGGGGATTCAATCTTTCTTTTTTTGACCAATTCATCATGAGGCCTTCGATCATAGTGGAAGAGTTTTTGAACATCCATAACAAACTCTAGGATTGTGTCGGGTGTTACTTTTTTTTCCAATGAGATCCTAATAGTATCGCACCATGAGTCAGAAGTTTAGGATGCCTGCACCTGAGAAGTATTCATCTTTTTCATTTAATTTTTGTTGTCTGAGCAAACGATAGGACCTCCTTGCCATACATTTCTCTGTACTCTTGGATGACATCTTCAACAACTTGGATACAAAATTCTGCAATATTATTTTCAGGTGTAGAAATCACTGGCATTAAATAGGACTATTTCTTCCCATGTGGATGTTTATAGTTACTGTCATTTCTCATGCTAAGCTATTGTATATTAATATTAATTTTTAGCTTTTATTTTCAGCCTTATTTTTGGCACTTGCAGTATATAGTTTAAATTTGCATGGAGCACTTTCATTCAGGGCAAAGCACTTCAATAATTTCTTTTCATGGATCATTCTGTGCTACACTGTTAGTAAACAGAAAGTTTGTAACTTTCTTACTGAATTCAAGAATACACCTTTGAATTTTTAATTGCATAAACACTGATTGATTTAAGAGCAGTCTCTGTTCGTCTTGAATACCCAAAACATGGCAAAAATCAATCTGATGCTGAGGAGTTGCTGGAAGACCAGGAGCATAGATTTAATTTATCCTCACAGCTACATTTTGATAGCAACACTGTCATTTAAACTGTCTCCCTGGTTGGATCACATTCGATGTTTGGTGCTTCCACTTCAATAGAACAAGCTCCAGTCAATGGCACATTTGACCTTAAAGAATGTAAAGGAACAGATTTTCTGTACTTTTTGAGATGAGCACAAATTATATCTTGCTACAGGACTTAAATAATTTATTTTAAAAGTCCAAAGACTGAATGAACTAAAACAAAGCACACTTAGTTTCATACCATTTCCTTCACAATTATGGCATATTAAATTAGATAAATTCATACACTGATATTTGGTAGTGACCTATTTATATGTTTATAGAACTGACCACCAACAAAGCTGTTCTTTTCTTTCAGAACTAGACCTTTTCCGTTATCCATGCGGCACCTCAGAAACACTAGCACAAGATCTCAAAACCACACACATGCTATCCAGTAAAAAAAAATTATCTTCCCTCTACCACAATCCTAATGATAATTTGCCCTGCTTCTCCCCAATTTCTAGATCAGACATTTCCCTTTTACTACCTGCTTCTATTATTTCTCTTTATCTCCCACCTCATACCTACCACCTATCCCCTGATCTCAATGCCTCCCACTCCCTGTCCTCTCTCATTCTCTCTCTCATCCCCACTCTCTCCCTTATCTAGTCTTATTTACAACCTGAAATACAGCACTAAAGAATTGCTCTCCATTCTTGGTGTTTCTAGTATCTGTTGATTCACATTCCCCCTTAATCACCATGCAGTCAAACTACGGAGAGAAGTCTAAAGGAACTAAGTAAAAGTCAATGCCCTCCACCCTCTCATCATGTTTGTTGTGCTTTTTGAACTTCCCCATATCTGTTAACAGCAAAGTGGTTCCCAGAAATGAATACAATATCCCAGGTGTGGATGAACCAGAATCACACAGAAAGGGATCATGACCTCCTTCGTTCAGTAGGTCCAATCACCTTTTCCTTTGTTAGTCATCCTTTCCCCATCACTCTACTGCTAAAACCCTCATCTATACTTGCTAAATTGTCACTAAGCATAATCAATCCTTCTCCTTTCTGGGTTCCTTGTGTTTTTTTACGTCTCACCTCATAGTCTAATTGATTAAAAACATAGCTGCCAAAGTAGTCATCTTCTGTTACTCCTTTGATCCATTTTATATGGCTTCCCTTTCTCCTGCTACGTCAAGTGCAGGCTCTTCACCTTCAAGGCCTTGTTCAAACTCAGTTCTACTTGCACCTTTATCCGTTTCTTCTTACTCTCTACAAGCAATACTACTGGGTATTTGTACTGGCACTAAATAGATGCTAAATAGTTTTCATTGCCATTTTTGCTAACTCATCAAAAACATTTGCTTCATATGCAACATTTAACCATATCTCTTACAACATTTAAGCCATAATGAGAAAATTAAAGCAGAGGTACAATTTATTACACACAAACCCAAAGAATCAATATGAAAAGTTTTTAATAAAAAGACCCACTGATAAAGCATCTTGAACTCAAAGAGAGAAGTTCAAACATTAAGCTGAAGACATTAATCTGAAGTCCATCATGGGACACACACAGCTACACACAGAAAGTCACACACTGTTCCACAATCCCTGTGAGTGTAGGAAAAAAGAGCTCCACAAACCTCACAAGTCACCAATCGCAGGGCCACAGTCTGGAATCATTTGAAGCAGTCTGGAATTATTTGAGGCAGGTGGAGAAAAACCCCACTAAACTCTTTCTCAAAGCCACTGACAAAGATCTTCACCACTCAGATACATCTGGAGGCTCTCCCAGACAGAGCCAACTGTCCAAGTGTCTGCCAGAATCTTCTCCTACAGCTCAGTGGAGAGAAGGGGTCACCAACACTACAATCACAGCAGACTGACATTACAAACACAGATTTAAGCCATCCTAAAGGATCACGCACAACACCGATTTGTGCATGAACGCTTTTAAAACAGAAATGGGAATTTCTGTAAGTTATGGGCTGAGTAAATAGATTCTGTATGTTCTATTTTTCACTTTTGCTCCACTGAGGAAGTTTAAGAAATCCACACTACATACGCAGTCTAAGAAATTGATGGTTTCATAGTAGCAGTATATCACTGCCAGAAGCTCTAGCTAAAAAAATAACTTTTTAACGAGAAATAGACCTGAGACATGAAGTTCTGATCTCAATCTGAACTTCACAAAGTTCACGATGGTTATGTTAGGTTCTGGCATTTTGGCTCAGACTGTTCTCTACTTTTAAAAAACAAGGAAAAATCCTGTAAAGTGCCATTGGACTTTTCTCTATCAAGTTTAGTAGAAATCAATAAATCAGCTAGATCTGCTCTCATTTCAAGATAGTAAGATGTCTAAATAGCTTCTTTTAGCACTGCAGTTATAATAAACCCCTGTAAGTCACTATGGATGTAGTTCTAGTATGGATGTGAATTCTAGGATACGAGGACATCCCTGAGCATATTTGCCTGGTAATTACTGGGTAAAATACTGTCTCTTTCAAAAGAGACAGATTTTTAGAACACTAGAGCACTCTACTGGTTTCAAAGCTGTATTATTTATTTTCCTCTTCAATTAAATGCTGCAAGAAAAGTAATGAAGAATCACTTGTGTTTGAACTTCAAACTAAATCAAAATGGAAGGATTACCTGTAAAGGAAGAAGTACAAAAAAGAAAAGTAGTATGTTTAAAGAGGGAAGCCATCCTTCTTGATTTCCAAATACCCAAAAAACATTAGAATAGAGGGACAGTCTTTCAAAGCAACTACAAAAGACTTTTTTCACATTAAATTCTTAATAACCAAAATGACTGAATTAGGCCATATGCCCAACCTGTTTTTGCACTGCATATTTCCCAAGCTTTTTCTTAATTCTGGACTCAGGAATACTAGAGTGCATGTGACAGATTGAGGACATGGTTGCTTCTGTGTTAAATTGTGTCATTTTGTTTTGTAAACCCCATTTTGTTTCAGAGGCTCTACTTTGTATTACAGCTTTCACGTTGTATTGCAGCTTCCTTTGTGGATTAGAGCATCAATTTTGCCGCAGCGGCTTGATGCCTCGTGGAAGAAAGACTATGGCTGAGAAGCTATGATGCAACCACAGTGTTCAATGACACTCTCCTACTGGAGCAACAGGTTTGCTATCAGTAAGGCCAACTTGTAATGACTCTACACAGAAGCCAGCTGGGGGCACAGGGCCGGCTCCAGGCACCAGCAAAGGAAGCAGGTGCCTGGGGCAGCCAATAGAAAGGGGCGGCACTCCGTCCGTTATTGGGGCGGCACGTCTCACTCTTCGACGGCAAGTCCTTCAGTTCCTCTCTTCCTCTTCGGCGGCCCTTTGGCAGCAGCTCAATCGGGTTTTCCTTCGCCGCTTGGGGCGGCAAAAAAGCTGGAGCCGGCCCTGTGGGGGTGGGAGTAAGTGCCCAGAATCACTGGCCTGAAGCACATAGGCAAAAGGGTGACAGAGACTGTTTTTAAAAGAGGGAAACTTCCATCCACCACCACATGCAAGTAGAGCAGGCTAAGGAGGGAAAAGGCAAGAATGGCTGCCTAGTGACTATGAACACTGAAGAAATCCAGGACTCACAGGAGGGGTGAGATCAGAGTCAGAGGAAGAGTATGCAGGACTGTTTGTTGTTTTTCAACAATCTGTACGTTTTAGTGCTATTTAAGAGTAGAATGTCTGATTTTGAGCAATTCCCTTGCTAGGCCAGTATTCTTTGCTTATCTGCCCAAATGTCCCTGAAAGCTTTAATTGCAAAGCTCAAGACACCCAAGGTGATATGGAACTCAGTCTATAAGCAACTGCAGGCTAAGGAGGGTTCCAAGATCTAAGGTGGCTAGGCTGTGGGGGGAATTCACTGCCCAAGGTTTTAAATGCATCTGGGAGTATGCCTGAGAGACCCAGATCTAGGAACAGTGACAAATCACTATCCAGATTCAGGGGCTTAGAAATACATGGAATCCAGCATTTAGATCCAACTCAACAGATTGGTGTCCTGTCAGAGGAGGATTGAGTCAACTTGTGACACCAAGAAGCTCCAGATGAAGATAGCCATGTTCCATCCAACCATTTAACTTCTTCTAGTTAAGTCATTTATTTTCCTTATTCTTGTATATGATGCACTATATTCATGAAATCCCCTCACTCTCTCCATTCCTTAAAACAATTTCCTTCCCTGTGATGCAAGAGAGGGAACTGTCTTGACACTGAAAAATATAATAAGAAAAAGAAACAGCACAACAACTTGTTTTCGCACTATTTCAAATGACTTTTGGCTGATGGGAAAAAAACGAGAAGAAAAAATAAAAATAAGTTATATAGGAAAGAAAGAATGAGAGATTAAATAAGTAAGAGAATGTAGTAAACATCAGAAGGAATGAGAAAAGAGGGAAGAAAAAAAAGCATAAAAAATCAGTCAAGCAAAGAAACAGCATAAAAAAAATCTGGGAAAATGAGGTGATTTAAAAGAAGTCTGAAAAAGAATATTATAGCCACAAACAGGAAAAAAAAAAAAAAACACCAAAAAAAACAGTAAGCTAGAGCATGAATAAAACATAATGGCTAGAAAAATGTTTTCTGAAGATTCATTCCTGATATTCTAAATAAATTTAACAGAGGGGTTTGCGGCTTTGTATATTCTTCTATCCTTAATAGAAAACTACTGAAGAACAAGTTGTAGAGGGGGGATCAAACCAGGATTCCAGTGTTGCTGGCATAATCAACTGCAGATGCAAACAGGTTACAACGTCTAGGACCAGATTTTCAAAAGAGCTCAGCAACCAAGAGCTTCCGCTGTTCTCAGTGTGAGCCACTGAGTCCTGAACACTTTCAAAAATCTGACCCAAATTGTGGGGGCTGCACAATTTTCAAAGTCTGGCCTCAAATTTGTACAATTTTCCTTTGTAAATGTATCAGCAGCCTTGTGCTTGAAGGTTAAAAGTTAGATACTTTTTTAAAAGTTTGGCTGTTTCTCTTTAGTAAAAACAACTCAGTTCCAAATAAAAGGCAGAGCTACAGTCACAAGCACTTTGAAAACTGCTTAATGTTTTAATTCTAAGTAACAGTTTATCCTGAAGGTATAAGTGATGATGGCTCTAAACTTCTATTTGTTCCTCATTTCAATGTAGTGATGGCTTATCCTCACTTTTCACTTAAAAGCTTGGGGGAAGAGGCTAGTAGAACACCAATGCCACTCACTCTGAAAGACATGCCCCCAACATTATCTGGATAACAAAAAGGATATTAGGTTGATGACAATACAGTAGGTATTTGACTGAAAACTGGAATATGAAAAAATATAGTTTCTCAACAGCTGGTGTTGCTGTTGCTTTAGCTAAAGACATTGCTTGGACTATTACCTTTGTAGATGGGTACAGGATTCATGAGAGGCCCCAGTCCTGCAACTTGTTTCATTCAGGCAGACCTCATATCCACATGGAACCACCCTGAAGATCATGGATATGAAAAAGTTGCAGGATTGGGACCTAAAACATCTTTTCTGCTGGGGGAAATGAAGACAATCAAGATGAAATACATTTCCATTGCTACTTGGTAGACTGACTAATTTTTGTATTTAACAGACCACTGGCCTTAACCTTTTTTGAAATAAATATATCAAGTTACAGGGCACCTAACTAGCTACTGTGGTCATGACTGAATCATGATGGAGGCCCTAAATGATCCCATAGGGCACATAACAAGACTCTTTCCTCTTCAGTGCACCCTTTAGGACAAACCTTCCCTCTCGCGAAAATAAATATCAAATTTAAAAACAAGATGTAGCTACCACTCATTATCTCAGCCACAATATGGTTTAGCACTGGGATAAGCCTAAGTAAGGTAATGATAAAAAACAAATGAACTGGGCCACAGTTTGTGCACAAATCAATTAGTTTTGATAGCCAACCACACAAAATGCATCTGGTGAGTCTCAGACTTCCTTACATACACACAACCTCAAGCACTGCACATGGCTCTAGAGAGGGAAATTCCTTCTTGACTCTCAGTGGGCAGCCATATCCTGGGAAAGAATGGTGGGACATAATCCCAAACACGTGATAGGCCCCAGCACAAATCTAGGTAGCTTCACAGAGGAGAAGGCCAAGTTGAAGGCAATGAGGGTAAATTACAGACAGACCAACCTTATTGACTGTCCCGATTCCTATTTGAAACATGGAAGCTTGAGTGGAAAAAGAGCAGGTACTGTATCTCTCTCAAGTCTTTGCATATGAGGCTTGCCCTGACACCATGTCTGGGTTAGCAAGCATTACCAAAGTGAAAGAGGGGGGTGGAGGGATTGAAAGAGAACAAAAGAGTCAGACTGTAACAGTAAAAAGGCACCACCCTGGGTGTAGGGGCTCCAGGGAGGAAGGGGGGAAAAACCCAAAACAGCAACAACAAAAACTTGTTTGTCTATGTTTCCCCCTGCCGCTTGGGACTTTCCTAACAATTCCAGCTAGCAAGAGCTCTGTGTGACGGGGGAACTCCATTTTTCCGTACTAATATTATGCTAGGAAATATTTGTGGATAAATCACTGGATTTTATGAGCGGAATTAAGTGTCAAGTTAGTATTTTGTTGTTATTTTATATTGTTTATTTAAAATTTTGTAGTACACCATGAGCAACATTGATGAAGTCAAACTTCTTAAAATACAGACATTTCTTTAAAATTTAGTGGAGATACCATTTAAATACTACAGATAATCAAAAGTACATACTATTCATACTGTACTGTTTAAAAGTCCGAATAACTAAGCCATTGCATACAATACATCCTCGGTCTTTACGATTACTCTACATGTGTATATTGTAAGCAATCTACTAAATTAACCCCATCTCTCCTACTGACCTATAAAGATATCCAGAGCTTATCACTAGTTTGTTTTTCCCTGTAGTACAATGGAGGTGGTGACACACATTTTGCTTTTAAAAGCCCTTTTAGAACTACAACAATGCTGTGTGATAACACAGTGCTAAAATGTGACCATCCAATAAGTGGCATAATTTTCTAACTCACTAGTTTAATCATTTTTACAAGCATTATTTCACAAAAATGTATGACAACATTTACCTGTTCGTTTTTGCAGAGCCACACATTGTTCCCCAGAAGTAAAGTAAAGATTTTGGTTTTGTATCCTTTTAGTTCAAGGTATCCACTTTTCTCAGGAGTGATAGCAGTTTGAGTTTGAGAGGTATTGGACTGTGATTTCAAGGCACTGAGCATTGTATTAATCCAGTCAATTCTTTCATCTAAGGAAAAGGAAAAGGAAATTAGACAAGTGCAGCATGTTCCTGGAATGTTGCAGCTTCCCCACTGTCTTCACATACATGCTCATGAAGGTGCTCTAGTTCTTTTGACTAAGCTACTGTGTTGCATAGGAAATGTCATGCCAGATCAGACCAGCAGTCCATCTAACCTGGTACTCTGTCTTTGGCAATGGTCTGTATTAGATGATTGAGAGATAAGTGCTAGAATCACTATTCTAGACAATTCTAGGACAGAGGGGAAGTTTTTTTTCTAACCCTATTAGATAGTGGTTGGCATGAAGGTTTATTTTCCTGGGGGGGTTTAATCTTAATTTAACTGTGGATATTTCCATGAGGGAAGGGAATGAAAAAAATAAGCATGAACATATATCAGGTAAAGACTTAAGACAGAATCTGCACTTCAGTAACTCCCATTGTCAACATGCAACTTCTCCAAGAACACAATACTTTTACCACGTACATTTTCAAATGTTACTATGCAGTGGTGCTGTAGCTGCATTGGTCCCAGAATATTAGCAAGACAAGGTGGGTGAGGTAATATCTTTTACTGCAGTGTTTCCCAACAGCCAGTCCGTGGACTCATGCCAGTCCCAGAGATCTCCCTGACACAGTTTAGGAAGGCAGCAAGCCAGTCCCTTGTATCAAAAAGCTTGAGAAACACTTCTTAACTGGAAAAACCTGAAGAAGAGCTCTGCCTAAGATTGACAGCATGTCTCACTCATCAACACAGATATTACCTCACCCATATTGTTCTCAAACATAACTAGTAATTTTTGGGTAGCCAGCTTGAAACAACTTAAAAGGGCCTGATTTCCTGAAAGTGTTGAGAATCCAAACTATGGAAATATGGTCGAAGTAAGATATCTCAAGTTCAGCACCCAAAAATTGGGGAATTCAAAATCAGCAGGAATTTCTGAAAATGTAGGCCTATATAATACTGATAATATAGCTAATGTTTTTACGCAAAAATATTTTTGCAATCTACAGTTTATTTCATTATGATATACCTTGTTAAAGTCTGCATTATCCAAGGAATTTAGGTAATGCCTGTTTGAATACTCTTTGCATGCATTATTAATTTAACAGCTTACAAAAGCTACAAAAGCAAGTACCGTATTTTCCGGCGTATAAGACGACTGGGCGTATAAGACGACCCCCAACTTTTCCAGTTAAAATATAGAGTTGGGATATACTCGCCGTATAAGACTACCCCTCGTCCAACGCACACCAAATAAAAAATAAAAAAACATCAGATTTGATTTCAATATGGTAATTTTAATTCAAATGCTTATGACATGCAGGTACTTAGCAGGAAAACTGTCACTTATAAACATAAGGCTGTTTGTCATCAAACATGTAAACATAAAACAGTGCAAGTGGATTAAACTTTTCCTAATTCGCTCTAAAGCTGAAAGGAAGGATAAGACAATAAACCCATGGGAGCTGCCATGCTGTTTGTTTTCTAAGCTGTCAACCAAACTGGAACTGATGATGATAGGAGGAAGATAACAAACAATAGAGAGAGAGCAAGTGCTGGGCAAGTCCCTGGCGAGTTAGCAACGCCCATCATAACTGCAAGCTACGGTATTTTTACAGGTTTTGCTGGCGTGACAGTTTCCCTTTAAAAGCCTTCAAAATCCTCCTGTTCGTCATCTGATATCATAAGTACATCAATGACATCTTGTGATACATTTGTAAGGCAGTCATCGTATGGATCGAATTCCGTATCAGATGGTGTGGTCTCAGCTTCGGCTTCCTCTTCATCTTGCCACAAGTAGTCGTCCTCCATACCATCTAATGAATTTGATATGCCACACTTCTTGAAAGACTTGATTACTGTTTCTGCATCAATATCATTCCAGGCTTTTATGACAAACTTGCACAAAACATCCAACTGTGGAGCACGCATGTTTCCTCCTTTTGTGAATGACTTTTCGCCGCTAACCATCCATTCATTCCATTGTTCTCGAATGCGATCTTTAAATGGCTTGTTTAGGCACACATCCAGTGGCTGTACCAACGATGTCAATCCTGCAGGAATAACTGCCGCATCTGTGTTTAGTCTTGCAAGCCTTTGCTTGGTGCTGGGAGTTAAATGAGCCCTGAACATATCCCACACCAGTAGACTACATTTTTGAATAAGTCCACCTGGTCGCCTGCTCCATACATTATCAAGCCATAGCTTTACCCCTTCTTCATCCATCCAGCCTTTTTCATTCACATGTACAAAACAACCAACAGGGAACTTGAATTTCGGCATTGTTTTTCTTTTAAAAATAATCATTGGTCTCAGTTTGGCGCCATCAGCTGTGCATCCTAGTACCACTGTAAAACTGGACTTCTCATGTCCTGTTGTTTTAATTAAAATTGTTTTTTCACCTTTTTGATGGACAGTTTTATTTCCAACCATATCAAAATTCATTGGAGTTTCATCCATATTTCCAATACTACTTAACGCATAGCCATGTTTAGTGCGCTGATGTATTACGTATCGATGGAAACTATTTACTTTGCTATCAAGATCTGCAGGTAATTTTTGGGCAATGTTCGTCTTTTGCCTCAGTACCATATTATGCCTTCCCATGAATCTAGTACACCAGGATACAGTGGCCTTAAATCTGTTGCTGTGATCTGGGTTAGATTTGGCCCACTGAAGTGCAAACAAACGTATTTTATTTCGTGTCACTACATAACCGTTTTGGCGATGCTCATTCACCATGTCTGCTACATGTTTTTCGAGTTCTGGCCAATGTGGGGTGCCTCTTCTTAATGCACACTTACCCCTTGGCATACTCTTTAATGCTTTTTCATTTGCTTTCCAGTCCCGAACCATCTTTTCTGTTACTCCATATTGTCTTGCAGCAGCGCAGTTATTATGTTCCATGGCAAAGTTTACAACTTTAAGTTTGAAACTGGCTTCATATTTCTTTCTTCTTGCTGGTGGAGCCATGATGGGGTTTTGACTGTTGGACATTTGTATACTGTACTGTATGTACTGGTGCTATACTGTATGAACAGGTACAGATACTGGTGCTGTACTGTATGTGGTACCCAGTATACAACAACCAGCCAATCACGGCAAGCGATGTACCTTACCGGCGATTGGCTGGTTGTTGTATACAAAGCCTGCTTGGATTGGTCAGCTCTCCCTGCCTGCCCAGCCCTCCCTGTCTCCAAGACTATCAGAGCGGTAGCGCAAACACGCCTCTTTCACCCGTCTGGCCCGCCCTTGTATCCTATTACCTCCTTCTCTGCCTCTCAGATCTCGCACATGCGCGCCTGCGCCGCTTCACTGCAGTCCTCAGGAGCGAGATCTGAGAGGCAGAGAAGGAGGTACGGTAATAGGATACAAGGGCGGGCCAGACGGGTGAAAGAGGCGTGTTTTTCTGGGCACAGCGCCGCTCTCTCTCTTTTTGCCATACCGGGCGTCCCAGACGCCTGCAGCTTGCTCCGCCCTTGCTGCTTTCATGCGGCCACGGCCGTTTTTGAGCTCCCCCCACCATATGCGGTGACTGCAGATTCTCCAGTCCGGCTGGAAGTTTCAGCACCTGCCCTATAAGACGACATCCGGCGTATAAGACGACCCCCGACTTTTGAGAAGATTTTCCTGGGTTACAAGGTCGTCTTATACGCCGGAAAATACGGTATTTGAAGTAATACAATTCTATTCAGTCCTTCACTCATCCACTCTGTCCAGTTACTGCACAGGACCAAGATCAAGATATATGTTAATGATGAATATTATGAGAGTTATTATTAGACTTGCCCCCACTTGTGGCAAGACTATGATGAAAGCTTTAACTCCATTTGCTCTGGGAGATTTAATTCACAGAATAAGTTATGAAACAGTACGAAACTGATTATTATTTTTCTTTTTTCAAAAAAAAAATGTCAGTGTTGCATTTTCAATTTTTTTTAACTAACTCTAATATGTTACAGCACCTAAAAATGTATTATAAGTCTAGATTACAGGCAAACAGACCTTATCCGTATCCCAAAGAATGCAAAGAGAGGGTGACAAAATAACAGGGTGCAGACATGGGAGGCAGAACAAGGATTACAGCAAAAAGATAAGCAAAAAGTTGTTACTCAGCAAAAGGTATGTGCACAGCAAGGTGGGGCATGAATGTCTGTTCAACTCCATTCTTATAAACATCATCTTAGAAGGGTGTGTCATGGAGGAATCTTAAAGAAGACAGAATAGCAGTTTGACAGATCACCTCAGGAAAGGCATTTCAAGCTCATCTCTTAGAGTGGATAGTTCAAAAGATCAATAGGTGCATAAAAAAGGTATTTCAACATGTAGCTCCATCAATGAGCTCATTGATGGAGCTGAGTTAATATAAAAAAAGTTTTCCACAAACATTGTTGAATTCTAATCAAATCATATTCAGATTTCAAAATGGAGTGGGACATTGTTTATTAACATAACTGTGGATATGTATACACTGCAGCTGGGAGCGGGCGTCCCAGCACAAGTAGACAGATATGCGCTAGCTGTGCTTGAGTTAGCACGCTCAACATAGTAGTGTAGCTGGAAGTAGCATGGGTGGCAGCTTGAGCTGCCATCCAAGCACAAACCTGCCTGGACCCCTGGCATACTTATGTTATACCCCATGTTACACCCGGCCACACAGCTATTTGGAGCATGCTAGCTCAAGCAGAGCTAGTGAATATGTGTAACCATGCACTACAGTGTACATTTACCATGTGAGACAGTTGTCTTAAACCTCCTGCCCCAGTACTAAGACTGTTAAGTCTTCACAATTAGTACTGCTCACATACAAACTTTGTGCATCTGGAACAAGAAAAAAAATGAATGCAAAGTCTACTGTAAGCAGATCACAAAACTTATTTCACAGTTAGTTTCTCCTCCCCTCATTTTTAAATCCAGTTTTCTTCTTTCCCCCCAAAAGCCTGGGATCCATGTCTGCCAGAGCATAATACTTCTGTGGAAAATAGGTACGGAAAATATTTTAAAATACCCTCAATGCCCTATTCCTACTTACGTCTTCATAGAGTAATTCTTCAGAAAATGTTCCTGACCTCCCTGGGGAATTGTCTACCCACCTAACTTTAACTAAAGTGAAGCAAAACCTGTTTAGACAAGCCATGAGAGAATCAGAGAACTATGATTTATTCAGGCCCACTTTCTGTTTATCAAGCATTACGGTCTACCAATCCAGAAACAGAAACAACAACATGTGACTTAGATGACCAAAAAGAAAGCGCATTCATGCTTTGATATTCTCACAGCGAAGCGTTCACAAGCAAGCCTCAGACGGAAATATATTTGAAAATCCTGCTCTTGAATTCTTTATGCAAAGCCACAAATGGCAGGAACCCTTGGAAACATCCCCTGAATATTTTTCAGTCATGAACAAATTCATGCAAGTTGAGATTGGTTCAAGAATAGTTTGTGCATATACAGGAAAGGGAATTTGGGTGTATACATTACTGAATACTTCAAAGGGCTCTAGTTATTGGTATGGACCATTTTATTTGTCCCAAACCTACTTAGAACAGTAAATCAACAGCTGCCTAAGCAGGCTGTTCTGTCTAGGGAGGGTTGCACATTTAAGGAAAATATAATTTGTACCCCATATAAAAAGTTTGTCATAGGGCATACAGAGGAACACTTTAAAAAAACATATAAATAAAAAATAATAGTTGATCTGTTTTCTCATTATCCAAAGGCATTAGTACATAAAGCAGATTATGGCCCTACAAAATTTCATGTTACAATGAAAATATTTTTGAGCAACAGTTAAAAAAACAAAAAACAAAAATATCTTTAAAAAAATTGCAGATCTATTTTGAAGCCAGCCAACAATGTAAAAATGCCTGACATGATTTGAGCC
Organism: Trachemys scripta elegans; assembly: GCF_013100865.1. NCBI lineage: Eukaryota > Metazoa > Chordata > Testudines > Emydidae > Trachemys > Trachemys scripta. The sequence continues at coordinate 98,710,443 of NC_048302.1, read as the reverse complement.
AAACCTGATAAGGCTGGGATACTGCACTCAAAGTTATAGCCTGGAGCAAATGTTTATAGCCAAGCTATAACCCCATAAAAAATTGCAGTTGATAATGGAAATGCTGACAGACTTTTAACTATAATGGTGCTAGTGTACACTGCTGTAAATAAATAAATAAATTCTAGTTAATATTCCATTTTTATTGGATTTTTCATAAATAACTCAAGCTGTACACACTTTTTAGTATTGATTTTGCATAATACACTCTACAGGTTGATAAAAAAAATCTACAAGAAATTACTATGGCCTCTAGTTTAATTTAACCTTATTCACTATCAAAAACCTCATTGGAAACACTGCACGTTTGACATTAAATATAAGGCACCAGAAAACCCAAGCCAGATTTCTTCGATCTCCACATCCAAGCCATCAACTTCACTTTGCTCTTTGTCATTTTTATACTAAACAGTCACTCAGAGCAGATGGCTGAAAGTACAGGGATTATAAGTAGCTCTAATAAATGTTAAAGAATACCCAGAAAAAATTTGCTTTATGCCATCTTAAAAAAGAAAAAAAAAACCTGCTGGAAAATACCCTTATTTTTTTCCTAACCAATACAGTACTTCAAACTGGGATTTCTATCAATTAAGTCCGTCAAAGACTTGACCAAGCAACATAAAACAATCTGCATATTCCAGCAGATCTGATTAAATCACAAATTTGCTTTAGGAAAGTAGGCCTTTAATATAGGCAGTTTGGGCTATGGGAAAGGCACTTGGTTCTAGTAAATGAAAAACTCAGGCTAAGACAATCACCGTCAAATAGTCCTAGGGCTGAACTGCACAGAGGACTCAATGACTTGGCCTTTAGACTAACTTCGGAATCATAAGACTGTTGATAACAGTCTCTCCTCTAGTTGGGAGGTAACCTATCCATGGAGTTTGGAATAAAGTTATGTCACAAAAACCTACAACATAGGAGCCCAAGATAGCTGGATCCCAGTGACCTTTCTGGAAGTGACAACATGCACACAAAAACATTGATTTTAGGAATGTTGTTTACCTATAGCCACCAATATGATCTGCTAACAGTTGTCATTTAAATATGTGCTCTGCTTACCTTCCTTTTCCACTCGGAAGACAAAAGTCCTATGAGCTGTGACAACTTCAAATTTATTTTCCCCATGGACTCTGACTGTAACTATCGCTGAGAGCAGGATTATTCCCTTAGAGTAAACTTCCTATATCAAAAACAATAAAAATAGTTAATACGACTTCATAAAATTGTAGGTAGTTCTACTCAGATTTATGCCATTATGCCTGTAAAGTTCACATATTAATTCAGTCTTTTGCATTATTGATAAGTCATATTGATTACCAAAGTACTTCTGCCCCCTCAGAATTTGCTACATAACACCAGTTTCACCCTTATGTAGCTATCCACAGTTGCCCCTTTCTTAGAAGGAGTTTGACTCCATACAGGTACATTATCCAATATACAGTAAAACCACATTTTATAAACTCCAATTACATGAAACTCTGTATTCCAAAATGCCACTGTCAGCCTGACAGTAGACAACTGTAATTTACCCTAGTTTTACCACAGTATTGGGTATCTCTAGGACTTCAGGAAACATCAGCTACACAGATAAATTTGACTCACTGAACAGTGTCAGGGAAGAACCAAGTCAGCTTTTTCCCCCAGACATCATAACACCAGGAAGGTATTTTCCACATAGTTGGTCAGTGAGAACAGGAGACGCATAGATTTTACCTTTAGCCTGGGATTGGAATGGAGACAGAGATAGAAGGGACCATACAGCAGGAACAGTAACGAAAGAATTAAGAACCAGGGAACCTCCCTCTAGGATCAGATGTTCTCTTCTCCCTAACATGGCAAAATGTCTGGGAGTCCTAATACTTCTAATTTGGTGGGGTTGGTGGTCTCTGACTCCAAAACAGTGTTTGGGACAAGAAGGCCCAAAATAGAGGGGGAATGATGGAGAAAGCCTACCAGAGTTTAGCACGACTCTAGTTTTTTTGTTTGCTTTTTTTAAACAAAAAGGTCAAGCCATCCCTTACACCAATGGGATCACACATCACAGGTATTCAAGTTCCAGTGAGAGAGCGAGAGAGCACGTGCATATGCAGGAAAATCAGATAGGATAGTAGTATATAGAAAAGGGGTGGGAAAACTTTTTGGCCCGAGGGACACATCTGGGAATAGAAATTGTATGGTGGGCCATGAATGCTTACAAAATTGGGGTTGGGGTGTGGGAGAGGGTGAGGGCTCTGGCTGGGGGTGTGGCCAGAAATGAGGAGTTCAGGGTGAGGAATGGGGCTCTGGGCTGGGGGGGGGTGAGGGCTCCAGCTGGGGGTGCGGGCTGGGTTGGGGTTGGAGATGAGGGGGTTGGGGTGCAGGAGGGCACTCTGGCCTGTGATCGAGGGGTTCAGAGGGCGGGAGAGGGGTCAGGGCTGAGGCAGAGGGTTGGGGTGTGGGAAGAGGCTCAGGGGTGCAGGCTCTGGGCAGTGCTTATCTCAAATGGCTCCTGGTAGTGGCGGCATGTCCCTTCTCCATTGGAGTGCTGGAGGGGGCCAATGAAGTGCATAGGAGCCAGAAGGGAGCCATGCCGCGGCTTCCGGGAGCTGTGTGGAGGAGCCCCCGACCCTGCTCCCTGGCTGCAGTGCTGGAGTGGGGCCATGTGGCTGCTTCCGCGAGCCACGTGGAGGGGCCCCCGACCCTGCTCCCTGGATGGAGCGGGGCAAGCCCCAGACCCTGCTCCCCAGCAGGAGCTTGAGGGCTGGCTTAAAACGGCTGGTGGGCCGGATGTGGCCCATAGTTTGCCCAACCCTGATCTAGAATGCACTTTTAAAAAACTGCTTGGCTTCAGAGCTTGGGTTTTTCCAACCCCTCTATGCTTGGGTCAGTCTGCCTTCTGATTAGAACCCAAATATGCTACTGGGATTTAGCAAGTGAGAAAGCAACATATTTCTGACTAGAAAGGGTTCAATCAATTTCCCACAAAAAAATTCTAGTTATAATAATTTTCCTCCTAGATCATTGTATAATAAAATTATCCTTTGTGTCTCCACTCAATGTATCATTTTTAAGGTTAAATGCTGAGCGCCCACTAGATATATTTTCTATTTATTCACTGTATTACTGATCTATGTAAATACATCCTATATGTCTCACGTTTTTCCCTTTTAAATACATATATATTCAATGAAGGCTGTTCGAACAATTGCAATATATCAAAAATATAATGATGCAATAAAAATGATGCATTTTATTTCAAGCAAACACTTCTACAATTATGTGAAGAACTACTGTTTTGGTAATTTAATCTTAGTATGTCAGCACAATGAAATAAAGGATTACACACAGAGAACCATATCATTAAGGCTATATTTTCTTTGAAAAGGGATTTTAACACAGTAGCTATTCATTTGTCAGAAAAAATTGGGTGCCGCATTAAAGTTTTTTTTACAGTTCACAAAATAGAATCATAAGGTAACAAATTCCAATAGCAGATGCCCTAACGGCACTCAGATATAATTATGTTCCGGTGTTTGCAGGCATCTACTGGCTATGTTAGGTACTGTAGCAGCATTACTCTATCAGATTGCTAATATGATCAACAACTATTCTTATTTCATAGTATTTGCTAAAAAATAACTTTTCTTTGTACTCTGTTTCTCTCCTCTCCCCTACAGGTAACACATTTGGACCAAGAAACACAAATGCATTTTGCCGAAATTGAAAATATACACCCCTTCAGGGCAGAGAACAGACCTGGCAAATTTTAATGAAGGTCAAATTTTAGGAACTTCTGAGCAACTTGGAACAGGAATTTATATATGGAAAGACTTTGGTAACCCAATTACCAGAACTGGTGCTGTAGCTAAGACTAGCTACACAGCTGCTGTAAGACTATGTGTTTTTTACTGGCAGATTAGAGATGGCACTTCTATTCCTATTGACTTTGGGACTGAAAGTTCTTGTACTTGGTCTAAATACAAGAAAAGACAGGCTGATGATGGAAAGAGTTCTGCAATTAGAAATTGCTAAAATGTTACCTTTCCTCTTACCACCCTAGCTCATGGTTAAAACCATCCCCTCCAACTAGCCATTAAATAACATAAAATAAAAATGTTCATCCCATCCTTTATGTTCAAGTTAGTTATTTTGTTGGTAATCTTAGATGCGTGTTATCTAAGCCGTCCTACATGGGAGACTCTCTCCCCCATGTGCCATGCTGGCAGTATTGCAATCAACAATGACTCTCATATTACAAAAACAACAAAGAGTCTGGTGGCACCTTAAAGACCAACAGATTCATTTGGGCACAAGCTCTCGTGAGTAAAAACCTCACTTCTTCGGATGCATAGAGATGCATCCGAAGAAGTGAGGTTTTTTACTCACGAGAGCTTGTGCCCANTCCTCCTAGTCTTTAAGTCAGACACTTCCTTGCACTTCACAGTTGAGTTGGCCAAGAAAATAATGGCTTCACATGCGGTTTCATTTAAGCTACTGTTATGTGATGAACCAGAGATGGGATAACTTGCATCAGGATATTAAACCAGACTGTTATGGCATAAATTGACTAAGAGGACATTATCAGGGGGTAGCCGTGTTAGTCTGTTAGTCTTGCATCCGAAGAAGTGAGGTTTTTACTCACGAAAGCTTATGCCCAAATAAATCTGTTGGTCTTTAAGGTGCCACCAGACTCTTTGTTGTTTTTGTAGATACAGACTAACACGGCTACCCCCTGATACTTGACTCTCATATTACAGCTCCCTCAAAATAAAAAAATAAAGAAGTAGGCAAGTGGCAGAATGTTCTCCATCAGGGGCCTTCTACTTTGGAAAGTTTCCCCTCCTTTATCTAAAAGACTCCAGGTTTTTTGACATATGGGGCATACTACAAGGAGTATCTATTTACTCAGACTTTAGGGTATATCTACACTGCATTGTAAACCCAGATTCAGGTTTGAGCCCAAACCCCGCTACCGTCCACACATGTCTGATTCAGCTCAGCAAGCACTCAAGACTAAGGGCCTAAGCCCCTGCTGGGAGGTGGGTCTGAGTCCAAGGCCTGCTGAGACTTGCGTCCCAGCCCTATCACTTTGTAGCAAGGGCATAACTCAAGCCTCAGAACCAAATCAAAAGGTCTGGCTAGTCCAGCATTTGCATGGCTGAGACACCCAGGCCCAGCAATTGTAAACCAAGGTTTAAAATGCAGAGTGGACACTAAAGCATGGGCTTGGACACCCCAAGTCCAGAAGTACAGGTCAAACAGATTCAGGTTTACAATGCCCTTAGGAAGGAGGGCAAAGGAAGGGATCCCAAAGGACAGCATTGCGAGCAGAGACACTGGTGAAGGCCTAGTTGTGTTGGGGCTGTTGTTGAGACTGACTACTACTTTCAGTTTATTGGTTTTTTTGTATTTTATGTCGAAGGCACTGGAGTGCTATGCAGGTGTCTTACTATATACTTTTATAAATCAAAAGATTGTTAATCTATTGAGTTGCATAGCAGAAATATACATATGCTGGACAATATACAAATACTTCTGAAATCTATCACTCCAGATATTTATATGAGCCTCACTACATAATTTCAGAGTGCCTCACAATCTGTATTGGATTTTATCATCACAACACCCTGCGAGTTTGGGAAATATAATCCCCACTTTTAAATATGGGGAACTGAACACAGAGTAGATAAGGAAGCAGCTTGCCCAAGGAAGTCTCTGACTGAACCAGGAACTGACCCCATAACTTTAGAATCCCAGTCCAGTACCCTATGCACTAAACCATTCTTTTTATGCACACTTACATAGGTCTTACACGGTTATGTTTCCCCGGGCCTTTATCCTTTGTTGGAATAACCAGCCCTTTTTTCACCTCAAGACATTTGGAACATACAGCTACTAGGTGTTTGCAGGTAGAGATGGACAAATGTGAGCAGCAGAAGTTTGCTATTAGTTGTGCTAACATCCTACAGATGCTGCTTTTCTCTCTGCCACAAGTTACCCAGAACACCCTTCTCACTTATGAATCCTGTGGCTTCGATGTGATACAAGATTATCACACAGAGCGCCTGAACTGCACTTACCACCTCCACCCCCACCGCCACCCTCAGTTGAATTAAACTACCACAGTTGAAAGGTAAACATGCACACTCACATGGTCATGACATTGAATTTAGACTTGTTATGCTTGGGTTTTATCTATTCACCTCAATTTGAGGCAGCAGAAAGAGCAAATGACTAACTTTAACACAGTCTCACCCAATACAGGAAGAATATCCCAAAATTAAAGTTACTGCAGACTGCCTCAGCTGAAAGCTCACCTTCACTCTTTCACTAGAAGATCAACGCATTTAACAAAACTAATGGGCTGTTTTTAAATCTCTAAGGAAGTTCAAGTAATTGCTGTTACATTAACTATTACATCTGTGACAAAGTGGGACTGTTCTTAATGTTTCCTCTGAATACTGTGTGGGTGCCTCAGTTTCCCCTATGCATTTCTTAAGTCTCTAGGTGGTGGGATAAAGGCCAATATGCATAAATAGCCAGCACTCTGTCTCCTAGCAACAAATGGCTGGGGGGCCTTCCCCCTGCAAGGGGTTAGCTAAAGGGGAACAAAGAGATCAGGTGACCTCCTGGCCCAGGAAAGAGACAAAGGCCAAAAAGGAGGGGCTTGAGGGGTTTTTTCAGTTGGGAGCTGGCTGGGGATGGGAAGTGAGTGCAGACGGGGTTGTCTGGATCGCTGGGCCCCAGAATGGACCTGGCGGAGGGGTACCGTTCTGTGTACCTACAAGCTCTGTTTTAGACCGTGTTGCTGTCATCTAATAAACCTCTGTTTTACTGGCTGGCTAAGAATCACGTCTGACTGCCAAGTGAGGGGTGCAGAACCCTCTGGCTTCCCCAGGACCCCACCTGGGCGGACTCGCTGTGGGAAGCGCACGGAGGGGCATATGCTGAATGCTCCAAGGTCAGACCCAGGAAGGTAAATCCGAGTGAGCTTCTTGCCCTGAAGACAGTCTGCTCCAAGGGAAAGGAGGCTCCCCAAAATCCGGACTGGCTTTGTGAGCATCGCCCGGGGACTCTGTGACAACGTCTGAGAGGAAGAGACCCTCTGGTATAGCACAAGAAGCTCCTACACAAAGAGACTGAAAGTCCACAATGGACTGAGGGAATTGAGCTTGCTCATCTGGCTTCTAGATAGGGAAACGCAAACCATGTTGGAGGGTGGGTAGACACAATGACTGTTGGAACAATGACAAGTTCTGAGCATGTACCAGCTGATAGGAAAGTGAAAAGTAAAGCTTTAGCATGGTGCAAAATCAATTTAACATCCAGCTGCATTCTGTACATACTGTAAATACAATGAAACTGGAATAGTTTATCAATCGTTTGTCAATAGCTACTTCTTATGCACAGGAAATAAACGCCTAGTATTAAAAATATTCTTTTCTGATCAGGACTATTTCCGAGCCATTCAGAAACCTTTCTAAATAAGCAATCAAATGAGAAAGAGTCCGCTATTTCCTTCCCCACCAGAAGTACTCATATTAATATCAGAACTGGTCAGAAGTTCTCAGATGGAATGGTTTTCTGTCAGAGAGGGCAGATTCATCAAAATCTAGCCTTTTTGTGGAGGTGGTTTGATTGTGATTTAGGTTGACAGAACCCAGACACAGCTCTGGCAGAACCTTCCCTGGTTCCCTGACAGCTTGCCTGGCTGGGTCCTAAGCAGCCAGCCTGGAGTACTGCTGGGGGCCCCGGCTTCCAGGCTCCTGGCTCTTTGGTAGCCCAAACTCTAAAAGCAATGTCTGAGCCAGGAGCCAGTTCTCCCAGCTCTCCTTCAGCTCAGTAGGCAGAATTTTGTTTCAAAACTATCAAAACAAACCATTTTGACTTTTCAATAATAATAATAATAATAATAATCTGCATTCTGTTTTGCATATAATTTTTATATTTTTTGTTTTCATTCCAAATCAGAATGAAATCAGATTCTGAAATCATACACAAAACGGGTTTATCATTTTCAGTACAGCTCTAATTAATATGTCCCAGCTCCTCAGACTTTTGAAATGATAACCTTACCATACCAACATTTTTGCTTTACTATAATTTAGGTTTTGTGGAATTATAGTTCCTTACATCAAAAACAGACAGCACATTGAGGCAAAAAAAACATGTAGATCTGGTAGTTGAAAAGCAGCCTCAGATTGCATTTTCCATTTATAAAACTCTCTCCGCTTAACCACACTCAGTTAAGGATGTAACCACACAGGATGTTGCTCTCACCACACTAGCTTGCTCAAACCTATGTACGTATAAGAAATGAGCAGCATCAGTGGCTCAGCGAAGAACAGTATCAAGGTCAATGAGACTGCTTGCAGGAAATTGGACATTTTTCTTCATATATTATATTCGGGTATGAGAGAAAGAAAAATGTGTACGTATTAAAAGAGAACCACTCTACTGGTTTGATATTGCTGAACAAGGTCAGAGAAAAGTGGTTCAGAAAACTCGGTAAGACCCTGCTGCTTAGAAGGACTGAGTATAAGTTTGTGGGGGTGTCAAACATACAACTCTCTCACTCCCCCCAACCCCTTTAGTTTTCTTTTAACTTATTTGCCATTTGGCAAACTTCTCCTTCTCACTCCTTCACCTTCTGCAAATTCTCAATTAAAGTGAAGCAGACAAGGCAATTTAGCATATGTAGTGTTCCAAGATAAAATACAGAAATATTTTTAAACTTCTCAGCATCTACGCAGCGTTAGTATACCTCTGTGAATGCGGTTTGTAGTTAAAAGCTGCCGAGGACTAGCAGTAGCTACATAAAACTGGTTAGATCGGCACCTCACAATATGGATTTGCTTATTATTAATTTGTGTTAGTATTTGTGAAAAACAGAATGAAACTAGACATTTAAAATACAGAAAACATTCTCTGTCAGAGTAGAACCTGATTTCTGAAGATATTGCACAGAGGAACACACTGAACACTTGTCTTCACTGCAGCGTTGGTTCCAGGTATAATTCGTGTGTTTCCCTAAACCCAACACCCGTCAAAAATCTCTAGCTCAAGTTAAGTGGTGCTTTAAACTTGAGCAAGCTGCCCTGTGAGGGGTATGGGTTAAAGCTCAAGTGCTCTGGACCGAGAAATTCAGCTACTCTGTGCAGCTAATAAAATTCACGCTGTGTTTCTTGAATGTTGTTTTGCAGTGTGACTGTTCTCAACTGAGCTATGTTAACTTGGGAGGTGTTAGTTTGAGTTATCCACACTCTAGTTAACACCACCATGAAGAGAAGACTCTATATATACACAAACTCTTTAGATCATTTTTAAAATAAAGGAATAACTATTAAAAGTGACTTGTGGGCTTACAGGCAATAAAACACTGTGTTTTATCACTGTTATCCTCAGCCTGCAGTTAAATCTCAAAACAAAACCCTACAAGAAACACTACACACACAACTTTCTACCTGGTGAGAGGTTAAAACACACATGACAGATTTTAGTCATGCTGCTCAATACACTACTGAAAGGAACCCAGATACTACAGTGCAGAGGGGCATTGCTTGCACCTGATGGCATATATCACATTAGTAGATGGGAGGTCAGGAAGTGAGGAAACAGATTGACAGAGCCAGATGGGTACCCAGAAGTCACCTACTACAGAACAGGCCTAACAAGGAACATAACAGAACACCACTGGCCATCACGTACAGCCCCAAGCTAAAACCTCTCCAGCACATCATCAACGATCTACAACCTATTCTGGAAAATGATCCCTCACTCTCATAGACCTTGGTGGGGGGGCTGTCTCGCTTACAGACAGCCCCCGCACCTGAAGCAAATACTCACCAGCAACTACACACCACACCACAGAAACACTAACTCAGGAACCAATCCCTGTAACAAACCCCGTTGCCTATTCTGTCCCCATATCTACTCTAGTGACACTATCAGAGGATCCAACCACATCAGCCTCACCATCAGGGGCTCATTCATCTGCACATCTTCTAATGTGATATATGCCATCATGTGCCAGCAATGCTCCTCTGCCATGTACATTGGCCAAACCGGACAGTCTTTACGTAAAAGAATAAATGGACAGAAATCAGACATCAGGAATGGTAACATACAAAAGCCAGTAGGAGAACACTTCAATCTCCCTGAACATTCAACAACAGATTTAAAAGTAGCCATCCTGCAACAAAAAAACTTCAAAAACAGACTTCAAAGAGAAACTGCAGAGCTACAATTCATTTGCAAATTTAACACCATTAATTTGGGCTTGATTAGGGACTGGGAGTGGCTGGCTCACTACAAAAGCAATTTTCCCTCTTTTGGTATTGACACCTCCACCCTGACTGAATTGGCCTTGTTAACACTGGTTCTCCACTTGTGAGGTAACTCCCTTCTCTTCACATGGCAATATAATAATGCCTGCATCTGTAATTCTCACTCCATGCATTTGAAGAAGTGAATTTTTTACCCACGAAAGCTTATACCCAAATAAATCTGTTAGTCTTTAAGGTGCCACCGGACTCCTCATTGTCAAGGTATTTCATGTAGTTAGAAATCTGCAGGCTCCGCAATTATTCGCATAAGTATGACTATGTCACGTGGCCAATTCACATACGTATCCAGCAAAAACATGCTCCCCTAATCCAAGGGTGAGAAGAAGAGGGGGCTAAAGAGATGTTAAGTCAGGCTTTTATAGGTTCCTTATTGCCTTCCTCAAAACACATTCGCACCTATGCTAGGGTTTATGAGGGATCCTCAGAAGGCATCCTTATGACTGGCTTCTCCCATTCCTGCACCAAATGTAGTAAGGGCTGAAGTGGCAGGGAGGCTCTCATCCCAAGCATTTATCTTCAGTTATCTTTTTAATTGTTTTACCTAGTACAGACGTATGGCTCAATAATCGATAATAAAGTCAGTTTTAGCGCCTTTTCTCTTCAATACATTAGTTACAATGGTGACCATGCTTCAGTCAAATGCTGAATTCTCTATATTGTTAGTGGCTTTACTTTTTTCGTCAGCTCCTGCCCTTGTGTGAATGCCATCTAGGACTAGTGATTCACTGCCATTTGAATCTTGAAATTATTTTATCACTTTCTCCATCCCCCGATCATGCCTTACTTTTACATTGAGTGTAACAAAGTAATCTTGGGTAGGCCTTCTCCCTTACCCCCAGTTAATTTACATGGTGAAGATTCATGAAAAGAAATCATTCAGATTTTGTCTAATCTCCTTATCCCCTTCAGTGTAGTCCTTATGCCCTGGTAGTATATCAGACCATTCTGTGCTATACATTTCTCATTTGTTCTTAAGGATCTAAATAATCATAATATAAAGCCCCTACAGGAGTTTTGATTATTGGTCTCCACCATAGCTTTCAGAAAAGTCACAGCCTTTGCAAAGAGAGATGGCCTTGGTCACTGGTGTTTTGTTTTAGCCAGGCACGCCTATTGTTTCTTTGCCAGAAAATGCTCTTGATGTTTCAAATAAACTCATATCCATACACTCCGAGCCCCAACACACATACACACACACAAATGTGTGTCTTGATCTGGAGTTTAGTTCAGTTCATTTTCTTCTACTTAAAAGAAGATCAGGATCTTGTGAACCATAGGGCAAGAGGTAGTTCTCTTGTGGGTGAATACTGCTTGAGAGATAGGAAGCAAAGAACAGGAATAAATGGCCAACTTTCAGCAACCAAAATATCTAGGTACCCAGGGGATGAGTCCTGGAACTGATAGTGTTCAATATATTTAGCAGTGATCTGGAAGAGTAGTAGAGTGAAACGTTACATAAAACTCCTATATAACCAATTTTCATCAAGGAACAAGAAGTCTTTTGATGAAAAGCTGATGCAACTAATTTAAAATGGGTAAAAAGTTATTTTGTACAACATATATCAAAAGATAACTTACCTATGGAATTCACAGTTGCCAAGACAAATAGTTTAATAAGATTTTTCAACACAAGACAACACACACACACACACACACATACACACACACACACACACACACATACATACACACACAGGACAGTAGTGGGAGTAACAAGAGCTGCTTCATTTACATTAACTGTGGCAAAAGTTTAGCAGCCATCAATTCTCAGGTTTGGAAGTATAAGCCAATAGCCAGTGGGTGTCAGAAAGAAATTCTTTCCACTCCCCAATTGCATAGCACTATACAGCTTAGAATATTGTTGTCTTTATATACAAGCCAATTCAGATAAAAGCTAGTCAGTCTTGTTCAATATGGCGATTCCCAGAAGAAAGTTAAAATCAGGAACAGAAACCACACACTGATTAATGAAAAAAAGATGTGTGCCAAATTCAATCCCTTTTTCAAGCTTATCACTGCTTATCCATCATGCTCAGCTTGCCATGACAAGCCAGGACAAAAGTCACTACCATCGGCTAAATAGAATTTGATTCCCGCAGTATGGTTTGCATGATCTTGTTCAGTTTTTCAGATATTCTGCAGTACACATGTCTTCTACAAAAAAAGCAGAAGTTCTGAGAATACCTCTCTGGAAAGGTCAGGAAGGGGATCAGAAAAAAAGAAATATTAGCGGACGATCCCAACAGTATCTTCAAACATTTAATATAGTGTCACATCCTAATATTTTGCAAGTGAAAATACTATTTAGAAACAAGTTATAAACAAATACTAATTTATATTTATTTTTGAATTCTTTTATGTTACAGTAAGCATAGCTCATCTGCACTTTACCTTTCCAGTTAAATGGTAGGAGACCAAAACATACTTATTTAAAACACACACACACACACACACACACACAAAGAGATGCTTACCTTATCATTATTGTAATAAGAAATACTGTCTCCATCAAACTTAACCCAGCGCTTCTGAAACATACGTTTTCTGTAAATTAAAAATTAAATATTTTTAAATGATTATAAAAAAAAGGTAGTACCACATTGAAAAGTTCCCAGTAGAAAATAGAGAACAATAGGAAGAGTGGATGCATGCCTAACAGTATGTAGGCCTAAACATTTACAAAATTAAAACAATCTCATTTTCAGTTCAGCCACATTACCTTTTCAATATTTTAAAATATTGGTTTCAGATACAAGAAAAAAGAATGATCACTACCATTAAGTGCAGTGTTGCCAATTTATAATGTTGATAAAAAAAACTATCTAGTTTATCTTCAGTAATATAAAAAAAAAAACGGTTAAAATTATACTACTTCTGAAACTCTGCAGTTTTAGAGCCACATTTTCTTGCTTTTTAAAATGACAAACTCCTGACCCATTGAAATAAATGGGATTTTTGCCATCGAATTCAATGGAATCAGGATTTCACCCTACATCTTTTTATCATCCATGCTGCTGTTTCGACACACACAAATGGGGGGAACTGACCATCTAAATAGGACAAACAGTGTAATTCAATATACAGTGTTCAAGTGCAAAAAATAAGCAAACTGAAGAAACAACAATTTCTCCCAAAACTGTTCTAGAGAAACTTAGGTGTTTGTAACAACAGATAGAAGAATTTCAGACAGGTGTGGGTTTCTTTATGTTAATAGCATCCCTTTAAAAGCCTGCCCCCCCTCCAGCTCCCACCACAAGATGAACTCCTTTGATGAATTATTACTCAAATTAATTGTACATTTTATAGAATTATTATTGCGCATAAAGTTATATGTGTACATGCCAAAGCCACAGAAGTCTCTGAAAACATCCGGTACTCCTTTATTCAATCTCTCATCAAAATGTTTGATATCATCCAAAGAATGCTAAATCAGATTCCTAATCTAAAGAAAAATGGGAGCTCACCATAAGAAGTGTTGCAAAGTAAACAGAGACAGTGGAAAGAAAACCTCTCTCAGATGAGAGCCATAGGAAGAAATAGACTAGACTAATAATAGACTAGGACTCCTAAAAATTTCTGAAGTCCCAGATGGGTTCAGGGACTAGTGCAGGCAAACATGTACTCAGGTCCATGCCGATTATTTGCACGCACCCTTGTCCCTTCAGTCCTCTATCATTAGGCACACACTCCTTCTTGGGAATCTCTCAGCAAAAGTGAGAATGTTCCCTGATTTGGTTTGCTGCTGTCCCATCTTCAGTGTTCCCAGAAGTCATAAGGAAAAGGAACACAGAATCCACAAGTACAGGGGATCAAGGATTGGCTGCTCTTCATGGAGACAGAGTTAAGGTTTTAGGTGCCTTGGAGCCAGGGGTGAAAGTAACTTAAAGGACTTGCCACTACGCTGGAGTCCTGAGCAGGAGATGGGGCCTCAAACCAGAAGAGTCAGGGCCTTTAAATCCCCAGGCTCTTTAAATCAAGATTTAAAGGGCCCGAGGCTCCAGCTCCAGTAGCAGCGGCTGGAAGCCCCGGGCCCTTTAAATCAACGCCGGAGGCCCATGGTAGCAGTAGGTGTGGTGGCGGCCGGGAGCCCTGGGGCTCGGGCAGCAATTTAAAGAGCCTGGGGCTCCAGCCACTGCCGGGAGCCCCGGGCCCTTTAAATCGCCGGCCTGGGGGAAGCTGCCCACTGCCTGTACGGTCGGCTGCCTACTGGCTCTTGCCGGTACACCGGACCAGACCAGCTTACTTTCAACTCCTGCTTGGAGCCCCAAGAGAGAAGTTTGAGAACCTGTAGCAACTGGCTCATTGCCATCTAGGGTGATCAGATAGTAAATGTGAAAAATCAGGATGGGGTGGGGGGTAATAGGTGCCTATATAAGAAAAAGCTCCAAATATCGGGATTGTCCCTATAAAATCAGAACATCTGTCACCCTATTGCCATCCCCCCAAAAAGGGGGGTTCAGGATACAGTTCACATGACCAACAAGCCATTTACCACCCACACCCCTATTCCCAGAGTTTGCATCTACTCAAGGCCATGGACTACCAAGTACAATATATGAAACAAAATTCCATTAAAAAAATATGCATTATTAACTGGAGTGATTTAACATGATTTGTATTTTTGATTTAGTTGGGGATTGGTCCTGCTTTGAGCAGGGAGTTGGACTAGATGGCCTCCTGAGGTCCCTTTCAACTCTGATATTCTATGATTCTATGATTATTAAGAGCAAACGGAGATGATAAACTCTATATAAAGACCACTTTAAAAAAAACTACATGAACCTGAAATAGTCCATTCTGTTCATTAAAAACGTTGATGGCCCATTAGTTATCTGTATATGAGTTTCAATTCTAAAACCTATTAAACAGTTAATTAAGCAAGAATGAGACCTCTCTCTAACATCTTTTTTTCCCAACATTATTTCCCTTCCTGCTAAATGAGTGCTCTGCTTTAAGATTAGTAGACTGTGAGAGTTTATCAAAACTTTAATTAAATAACAGCAGCTCTGGTTTAATTAACTAACATGTATTTTATGACAACAATAAATCATAACTGTTCTCAACCTGAAAAGGCCAGTGTAAAATCCAGTTTCCATTAAAAATGTCAATAAATCCTACAAGTACTACCTCAACATGCTGTGCAGAGGAAAAAGGAAATTCAGTTTTATATACCAAGTAAACTGAGCGGCTTTATATATTTTAGAGAATTAAGTGGAGAGAGAAAAATTGTGCTCTAATTTTAAGATTTGCAATGAACATAAAATAGAATTCTCAGGGTATAAGTTCTATTTAGCATCTTGTTACACAGCTTTTCCTAAAGTGTGGGACACATACTTGGAGTTTAAATAGGGCCCAGGACTCAGTTCATTGGTACATGAATTACAACGCAAGTGTTCTGCACATAATTTAATGTTATGGCCAGTTTGATATCTTTTGCAAATAGTAAGTTCAGAGGAGAGCCATGAAAATGATTAAAGGATTAGAAAACATGTCTTATAGATAGATCCTTGATAGATTCAAGGATCTCAATTTAACTTATCAAAGAGAAGGTAAAGGGGCAACTTGATTACAGACTATAAGTACCTACATGGGGAACAAATATTTGATAGTCAGCTCTTCAATCTAGCAGAGAAAGGTATAACAGGATCCAATGATTGGAAGTTGAAGTTAGACAAATTTACACTAGAAATAAGGCATGAGTTTTTAAAACCGTGAGGGTAATTAACTATAGGAACAATTTACCAAGGGTTGTGGTGGATTCCACTGACAATTTTAAAAATCAGAATTGGATGTTTTTCCTTTTAAAAAAAAATGTGCTGTAGGGATTTTTTGGGAGAAGTTCTGTGACCTGTGTTATACAAGAGGTCAGATTAGATTATCTCCGTGGTCCCTTCTGGCCTTGGAATCTATGAATTAGTGGAATATCATGTCCCGTTCAGGTGTCCACACTTCAAAAAATGTGTGAACAAATTGGAAGAAAGTTCAGAAGAAGAGAGAGACAAGAATGATCAGAGGTCTAGAAAACCTGCTTTAAAGTGAAAAACTAAAGAAGTTTAATGTATTTAGTTTACTGAAGATAAGGTTCACAAGTGACCTGATTAGAGTCTACAAGTACATACATGGGAAAGAGCTAAATGACAGCAGATGGCTCTTTAATATAGCACAAAAAGGTAAAAAAGGAAAGAGATTCAATGATTCAAAAAATAAACCTAGTCAAATTCATATTATGAAAAGATGCAAATTTTAACAGGGTAATTAACTATTAGAACAATGTAACTAGGATATAGTGGATTCTCCAGCCTTTGTGGTTTTTAAATCAAGACTAGATGTTTTTCTAAAAGACATGCTGTAGCTCAAAGAAGTTATGGGCTTCAGGTGATGGATGATGTTCTTTTGTGCGTGCTTTGCAGAAGGTTAGACCAAAAAATAAATTGTGCCCCATGAACTTAAAAAAAAAAAAAAGCTATGAATCAGATCAGAAGATAGGGCAGCACTGGAACCAAAAAGCCTGAGAAACTCAGCAATGTTTCCAATCTAGGAAGCGATTTTTATATGTACCTACAACAAGTCTGGTAAATGGAATCTTACAACACCAGAGTCCATTGTATTTCTGATTGTGGTCCAATGAAGAACTTTTCTAAAAAGTTTCAGGATAAGACACAATAACAATTTATAACAGAATTCACAACCTGTAATTTGTAAGTGCTTGCTAACTGTTTCATTAAAAACGTATCTTTCCTTAAGTGCACCTATTAATCAATCTCTGGAATGAGCAACATTATTTCAAAAATTGAAAAGAATTCAAAAGAAAAAATCTACACCATATTTATTACATAAATCTACACTAATGTTCCCATCTGCTCCCCAATAAACCCTACTTTTTCCCAAAAGAAAACAATTAGTATTTGGACAAATATAACTCATTTTCATAACATGCAAACATAAGATGTATTAAATAATAATAGAAAATACTACATACCCCTGAGGTGACAGTTTATCCAACCACCCTGCTTTAACCTTCTTTACTGATGATCCATAAAAACAGGCATAGGGTGTTATTGAATCGTTCGGGGTGATAATTTGTTTATCACCAAATGGCAGAAAATAAATTGATTCTTTAACAGACTGTTCCAGATTTCTGCTTCGGTTCTTAGTAGGGAATGAAGAATACTTTTTGTCTTTATGGTTTTTTGTTCTTAAATATGGAGAACATTCTTCCACAGTAGTATATTCAGATTCACTAGCAAGTTGTTCTGGAAACATAAATGTATCCTCTTGAGATATCAATTCATTTTTCACATGGTCCTCAGACGATGCTTTCCCTTTCTGGATATTAAATACACTAGAAGAAAACAACAGAATTTTACTCTTGGTTTATTAAATAAGTACGTTGCATAAATAAACAAAACTAATAATAATAATTATTATTGTAAACAGTCATTCTAAATTGTTATGAGGTTAGAGACCTTACACTGAAACAAACCACATTTACTTTAATAGTGACCAAGAGTGAATCCTACCATGCCCAATCACTGTGTTTAGCAGTAACACAATATTTATTGGTACATTAGGAGGTCGGAATGACTTCCTGAGGTCTCTTCCAACTCTAATCTTCTATGATTCTATGCATTTTGCAGACCTTCAAAGGGAATTCATTGTCCCCAGCATACTGGACCCCATTCATGTCTTTAGGGTTGTGGCCTGGTCTGTTTCCAAGTGAGATCAGGTTAACCCTTTAAAATCTTCAATGGGCAAATTGGCATTAGTTGACAGCTCCCATAGATTGGAGCTGGAGTGTGAGGTAAGTATCACAGCCCCACCCCAAAAGTAAGTACTGGCGTTTGGGGGGGGGGAGGGAAGATGGAGGTTGCATGCAGGCAACGGTCCCCTAGAAGGTATCTAAGATAAAGTTCACAATTTCCCTGCTTTCATGGGAGGGACTGCCAGCAAAACAAGGTGATTCAAACTATATCAACTTAAGTCTGAATAAAGTTCAGGAACCAGGGGGAAGATGTTCCCAGATTGTCATAGACTACAAACTCAGACTGATTTTGGGGAGGGGTCAGATCTCCATAAACATATTATGCCATCCTGATTGTGATCCCAGGGATGCAGGTCAACCATTTTACTGTATTTCAATAAAGAAGTTGATGACAGGTGTGAGAACTGGTTTAAACTTGTCCTTAATTCATAAGTAATACCGTGATTTATCATGAAGACAATGCTCTTCAGTCACTTCTTTATCTTCAATTTTTTCTTCAAAAGCCAAGAATTCATTTCCACAGATTTCCTGGAAAAAAGAAATCAATTATAGAGACATGCATTTGATTTGGATTGCTACATGACCTCAATGTTTTTGCAAATATAAAATCAGGAACACGACACCCACTGTAGTAAAGGTGCCACTCTGACATTTAAGCACTTCTTCTTTGCATACGATATAAGGACAGGTGATCTCAAATGCTTCTAAATAAAGACCAAATTATTTAAAGGTAAGTATTTCACAAATTTTCACTTTTCCCTATTTAAAAAACAAACTTCCAAAAGTTGATCTGACAACTTTATTACATTAATATTCAGTTTTCTTGTGTTTCCCACACCCTTTGGAACACAAAAAAAACAAACCCCACAATATGCTCCTGTTTTATGATGGAAGCATATAAATGAACCCATTTAAGCTTTGAAGTGCACTTATATCCAGCTAAATGGCGATGGAAAGGAAGGGTTTAGTTTCCAGCATTATTGTTGCTGGGAGGGGGGGAAGGCGGTTGGAGAAGCTGTACATCAGACTTACATTTGAAGGTTGTATCTCAGCAACAGAAAGAGACAGGACAACCATAAACTGAGCATGTGCAGAGTGCACCAACATACATATATATAACTGACTCCTCAGATTGGACGCCTTTTAAAAGGAGCTTCTAAAACAAGATTGTTTGACTTGTACTATAGTTTAATCAATACATAAAACCATTTCTTGCTCAGGCAGCTCCTCAGACGTCTCCACTCCAATCAGTTGCCTTCCCTCCTGGTTTAACTCAGGCAGGTTTCCAGTCAATCTTCAGTGCAGATAACCACATGAATTCCCAGCTCCCTCATGTTGACTCATCTCTCAGCTGTAACACCTTAGTGACTGATTAATGATTTCCCCAGACATTGCCCATATAAACTGCAAGCCTATTCTTCCCAGCTGCTCCCTTGACATCTTTCCTGTCCCAGTGGTGTAACATCTAATACCCAGCCACTTAGAATATACAATGATCAGGCTTTACCTAACTAGTCCAGAATACTAGTTTGCTACGTGTGTGTGTGTGTGTGTGTATTATATATATATATATATATATATATATATATATATATATATATATATATATATATAAAGTTACACAGACTTTGATAATTAAACTTTTCTTAAGAACTACATAGTATTTTCTTATGCATTCCTAGGATATTTGGAATATCTAGTGTTTTCTAATTTTTTCAGTAAATTTTAATACCTTTCTTTTCCCACCACCACAAACCATATTCTGATGCAGTTGAACATTAGTAGTATGTGTTACCTTTAACAACTTGGAAATTTTGATTACCCACACTAAGAGAATACCAGCGTATTTTTGGTCTGTAGCAAGACTCAACATTATTCATGTTTATATTGTAACCAATTGTGTTTAATGAGATCTGAGTTTGTAACGAAATAGCAATTCCATTCTATTAGGCAGATAATCCAATATACATGGCCTGTTTAATGGTAGAATAATTTTACATGTAGTGCCTTTATAAAAAGAAGGAGATTGTTGATAACCATCCTAAGTGTGTTTTTGTATTCTATTTTGTAACTATTCTAACCAGGGTAAGTAGCATTACGATAAGTTTCAACACTCCCAATACTGCAAAGGCATAACTTAGCAGATAAAAAAAGATTTCTAGCCTAAATACAAGTATATAAGATGCATTTTATTCATTTTTAAAGTATTTTCAACCTCAAGCACAAAATTAAATAATCAGTGTTAGCAAGATATTCTGCACATAAGGAGGGATGGGGGGAGCAAGAAGCTTAAAAAGTCATTTGTGTGACTTCTTTCCCTTCCTAGTTGGGGCAAATAGCACATGACTTTATCTTTAGTTCATGTAAATATAGAAATAGTTATATACTTGCAGAGGTATTAATCATAAGGCATTTTCTCCAGACTTTGAATCATGTGACCTTTTTCTTTATCCTGTCCAATTTTTCAAAATCCTTTTTAAAATGTTGACACCAGAACTGTCCACATAATTCCAGTATCAGTCTCCCCAGGGCCATACGCAGAGGTAAAATAATTACCTTGTTCTTACTCCTTATCTATACATCCAAAGGTCAAATTAGTGCCACAGCATCACATTGGAAGCTCATGTTTCGTTGCTTGTCCACTATGCACCCTAAATCCTTTTCAAAGTTACTACTTTCCAAGACACAGTACCCATTCTGTAGGTGTGGTCTACATTCCTTGTTCTTAGATATATAACTTTACATTTGGTTGTACTAAGGCAGATCTTGTTTGAATTGGCCCAGTTTACCAAGAGATCCACATTGCCCTCTGTAGGACAGTGTTCTTCACTGCAAGGCCTGTGAGCTCCCATCGACCCTAAGTGCGGCTTGCTAAGTTCCCTCTAAGCTGCACAGCCGTGCAGCAGGCTATAAATAGCCACACAGCAGCTCTAAAGAGCCACGTAGCAGGGACCTGGAGAGGAGAGAGGTAGGGGGTGGGTGGGAACTGGGGAGGGGAGCAAGTTGGGGCTTGCAGGGCTGGTGTGGGCCTCTCCAGTGACCCCAGAGCTCCCTGCTATTGAATGGGAGAGAGGATCCTCTTTACCCGGAGCTCCTGTGCTGCCTGCCAGCAGGTGGGAGAAAGGGCCCTTCCCCCGGAGCTCCGTGCTGCCTGCCGCCAGGGGGGAAAGAGGGCTGGGGGGAGTCCTCTGGCTCCAGCCCCGGGGCAGCCTGCCTGCATCCCAAACTCCTCATCCCCAGCCCCACCACAGAGTCCACATCCCCAGCCAGAGCCCTCCTCCCAACATCCCAACCCTCTGTCCCAGCCCTGAGCCCCCTCCCACACTCCACCCCCCTCATCCTCAGCTCCACCCACAGGGTGAAAAGAAAACAGAGGAACAAATTGACCAACCAACATTGGACTGCCTTACTAGGATTGCAATGACAGATTACACATATTCCATGAACAAAGTCAAGGAGGAACAGGCACACTTTCGCTCATCCAGTTTTTAAAGTAAGGTTTGCATTATTCTGCTCTTAAAAAGTTTACCTGCATAGGTACCTTTTTAATTCCATATATTTTCCTGGTTATTTTATAAAAGGAGTATCGTTTTATTGTACAAGTAGACTTTGTTTTAGTTACATGAGTGGCTCTGTAACGTTACATCATTAAGGAGTAGTAAGCAATGTGTTAATTTAGTAATTGATGTGGCTCTCATACTGAAAGTTTTTTGCCAAAGTGGCCTCCCTTCAAAAATAGTGAAGAGCACTGATGCAGGATGTCACCATCATTATTTACCACTCTACCAATCTTTGCCTCACCTGCAAATTTTATCAGCAGTGATTTTATATTTCTAGATCATTGTTGAAAATGTTGAACAGCATTGGCGCCTAGTCTAAACCCTGCAGAACCCCACCTGAAATAACTCCATTCAATGAGGATTCCCCATTGACAACAACATTTGACTCCCCTATGAGAAGACACAAATGAATAAGAGTGGACATGACAGACATATAAGGAAAAATTAATTCAGAGAAGAGAATTCAGATGCTACTATTTACCTATTTGCATATTACAAGAACAGATAGGGAAAATCAAAAAAGCAACAAGTTTTAATACTGATACAAGGAAATATTTTTATATGACACAATTGATCAGTGGACCTTATTCCCACAATATATTACTGAAGACAAGGGCATCCAAAGAAGAATTAGACATTTGATAATGAGAATACCTATAGTTAGTTACATTAGATACTAGGACAGCTTCACACTTGAATGTGTACGCCAACTGGTTGGGATGAGTTAGAAACTTCTATTGGGGCAGGTTATTCTATAAACGTCTGTTGCCAGATTTCTTGCATCTTCCTCTAAAGCATCTGGTACTGGCAACAGAGAATAGATTAGATGAACCACCAGCCTGATCTGGTATGGCTTTCCTTATATACTTCATGCAAGGCCTACTACTGCTGAAAGACAAAGTGCATCTCACTCTTCACTATATCAAAGTTACTAGTCCATGAAATATTTGTAGTACAAGTAATTCATGAAGTAGTGTGTGCGCACACATTCATACAGTAGGGAGGGTGGGCAACAAATAACGTACTGCACTACAGTATTTACACCAAAACCTTTCCATTTACCTTGGCATCTGCAGGGCTGTTGAAAAGAAAAGTTTCCCCATATGGAGAGATGACAGATGGCTTTTCCTCACTGGAGGTTTCTTTAAAGAAAAAAAGAAAGTCATATCAATAAGAAAATAGTACTGTACTTCAAATCTGTATGGGATAGTGCTGTATCTTCAATATGTTTTCTGTTTATACCGCAGCAAATAAAAAGCAAAATTTACTCTTGAATGGATTGGTCCTACGTGCAAATTTGTACTGATCTGTTTTTTAAGTCGATTTAGTTGTTTCAGTGCAAGTCTGTCTGTGGACACTCACGCCTATTCATAATAAAAATGGCTAAAGTAAACGTAGCTATGATTAGTTTGTTACTAACTTTAGCCCAGTCAACTTTAGTCATTTTATTCTGAAGAAGGGGAGAGAGAGTTTCCATACACTGACTCACACTGAACAATTAAGTCTGCTTTAAAACAAATAAATTTTGTTATTTCAGAGCAGGTCTCTGTGTTGACCTGCTTTATGTTGCATTCTGGACTAACGTATCTGAAAATTAGGGTGAAGGCAATGTTCAATTTGTTGCACTACACTCTACAGTCTCTTCTCACCCAACCCCCACTATTGGATAGGGGGTTTTCTTGGGAAAAAAACGGTTAGAAGATTTTAAGCATCTTAAAACTGAAAAGATTTTTAGGAGTATACTTAACAATTTCTACTTGTGATACATTTAAAAAACAAAACAAAAAATATACAAAAGTTTGTGTGTTCTACCCACAATTTATAATAGTTTATTCTTTACAGAAAAAGAGAATGAAGATGCTGCATTTCAATAAAAGTTCTATCCTACAGACTATCCATTAATTGTTCTAAAGAATGAGAACATTTTTCCTGCCCCCTGTTGAAATCCAGCATCTTAATTCTTTTTCTCCAAGTTATTTCTGTCTTTATCATCTTCCTCTGACTTATTCTACTGTCTCACTATCAATGACATTTGGACATATCAGTTTTAAAGTATCTATCAAACTGACTTTGGATTCTTTAGTTTTCAATCAGTAGCCCTCTTTTTCTGCTCCTTCATTTTCTGGCAAAGGCAAATTTCAACACAATGTTTAGGTTCTAGTTCAGTGTGATCTATTTGCTTGACATGAATATGTCTGAACTTGCACAGGAATTGTTTTCAGTGAGTTAAATTAACTTGTTTATAAGTGACCGAGCAATATTGCTAACCTGTTCCTGTGTAACTGTATAACACTAGAAATTCTTCTTGTTCTTATTTCCTCACAATCCTATAGAACTTAATTAAATGGTATCAGGTTATCTGGGTTAGACGTGAACCCTTTGCATACATTTTTCATCTAAAATAATTTCTGCTTACAAATAACCACTTGACTGTTTAGTATAAAATACATTGAAATCCAAGGATTAGGCAAGTAAAAGTGGATGGAGGAGAAAGAAAAAAAAAACCTTCCTAACTTCCCTTTATTTAAAAACTGATAATAATTTATAAACAAGGACATAAAACTCGGGCTGTCAAGCAATTAAAAAAATTAATCGCACTGTTAAACAATAACAGTTTATTTTATTAGTAGTTAATTAATAATAGTTATTATTTTAAAAATAATTATTATTTAAATATTTTTGGGTGTTTTCTACATTTTCAAATATATTGATTTCAATTACAACACAGAATACAAAGTGTACAGTGCTCACTTTATTTTTATTTTTGATTACAAATATTTGCACTGTAAAAAACAAAAGAAATAGTATATTTCAATTCATCTAATACAAGTACTATAATGCAATCTCTTTATCATGAAAGTTGAACTTATAAATGTAGAATTATGTACAAAAAATAACTGCATTCAAAAATAAAAATGTAAAACTTTAGAAGCTACAAGTCAACTCAGTCCTATTTCAGCCAATTGCTCAGACAAACAAGTCTGGTTACAATTTACAGGAGATAATACTGCCCACGTCTTGTTTACAATGTTACCTGAAAGTGAGAACAGGCGTTCACATTGTAGGGATATTAAAGAAGGTACTAACAGTGATTCCCCCAAGTGACANCATCTTTGCCTTATCCCTCTTAATAAGATCCTGCTGGTTTTTATTCTATTGGTATAACAACATGGCACTGTTGTAGCTGGCATCGCAAGATATTTATGTTTCAGATGCGCTGAAGACAGGGGTGAAAGTAACATTCCAAACTTACCTGTAGGGGGGCCGGCTCCGGCCCCCGGAAGGTGCGGGGCCTCAGGCAGAAGGGACAGGGCTGGGGGTCAGCGTCCCCCAGTCAGCCCATCCGCACTGCCTGGCCTGTGCCACCCAGAGCTCCAGCAGCAATTTAAAGGCCCGGGGCCCTGGCCACTACTGCGGTAGCAGCAGCCGGAGCCCTGGGCCCTTTTAAATTGCGGCACCGGGGCAGCTGCTCCTTTTGTCCCTCCCTCCCGGCGGCGGCCCAGGCAGCGGGGCAAAAGGGGTGATGACATTAAAGCACTACCATGGAAGTGCTTTAAGCAGGCTCCTTTGCCATGGCCGCGTTTTAACATCAGCTGAGTACAGGCCAGTACCAGCGGCCACTTTTTATCTGTACAACGTACCGGCCTGTACCAGCTTACTTTCACCCCTGGCTGAAGATTCATATGTCCCTTCATGCTTCAACCACCATTCCAGAAGACATGCGTCCATGCTGATGACAGGTTCTGCTCGATAATCGAAAGCAGTGCAGACCGACGCATGTTCATTTTGTTCATCTGAGGTGGATGCCACAAGCAGAATATTGATTTTCTTTTTTGATGGTTCGGGTTCTGTAGTTTCCGCATCAGAGTGTTGCTCTTTTAAGACATCTGAAAGCATTCTCGTTCCTCTCAGATTTTGGAAGGCACTTCAGATTCTTAAACGTTGGGTTGAGTGCCCTATCTATCCTTAGAAATCTCACATTGGTACCTTCTTTGCATTTTGTCAAATCTGCAGTGGAAGTGTTCTTAAAACAAACATGTGCTGGGTCATCATCCGAGACAGCTATAACATGAAATACATGGCAGAATCCAGGTAAAACAGAAGGGGAGACATACAATTCGCCCACAAGGAGTTCAGTCACAAATTTTATTAACACATTATTTTTTAACAAGCATCATCAGCATGGAAGCATGTCCTCTGGAATGGTGGCCAAAGCATGAAGGGGACGTAGCATATCTGGCACGCAAATATCTTGCAATGCCTGCTACTAAAGTGCCATACGAACGCCTGTTCTCACTTTCAGGTGATACTGTAAATAAGAAGTAGCCAGCATTATCTCCCGTAAATGTAAACAAACTTGACTGTCTTAGCGATTGGCTGAATATGAAATAGCACTGAGTGGACCTGTAGGCTCTAAAGTTTTAAATAGTTTTCTTTTTGAGTGCAGTTATGTAACAAAAAAAAAATCTACATTTGTAAGTTACACTTTCACGAAAAAGAGACTACACTGCAGTACTTGTATGAGGTGAATTGAAAAATACTATTTCCTTTATCATTTTTACAGTGCAAATATAATAATAATATAAAGTGAGCACTGTACACTTTGTAGTCCGTATTGTAATAGAAATCAATATATTTGAAAATGTAGAAAAACATCCAAAAATATTTAATAAATTTCAATTGGTATTCTATTGTTTAACAGTATGATTAATCACAATTCATTTTTTTAATCACAGTTAATTTTTTGAATTAATCGCGTGAGTTATCTATAATTAATTGACAGCCCAACATAAAACATATGGTATCATATAGATATGGTTACTTGCTTGGCATTATATTTATCTTTCCTTCCCAGCTTACCAGATTTTCCTATAATAATTCAATATCAATTTCTGGTAAGTTATTTAAATGAGATCTGTTCTCTCAATTTAAAATATAAATATAACAGCATTCAACTCACTTTTCTGTGAAGTTGGGCTCCCAGTACAAGAAGTTGGGCTCCCAGAAATATTTAAAATATCCACATTTCTTCTTTCCAGCAGAGAACTTGAAACAAACAAAGAAGTTGAGTAATGTTTGTCAGAAAGTGTACATAACTTTCATGTAGCAACATAACATGCAGGTTAAAACAACTACTTAAAACATGCCAGCCACTTGTGTGTTCTTAATTCTAATTCTAAGTCGGAGGAGGGGGGGAGAAGAATAACCAGAACAATATAAAAATTAAACAACTCAGATTCCCTCTCTGTATAAATCACACTGAATATTTTATTGAGCCTAGCATAAGCCTTACTTTTTTCAATTTGGCCTTATTACATTATCCAGTTAGAATTCTGTACTTTTTTCAAATATGGACTATTTAAGTAATAGTGTATTAGGGCCCTCATCCTGTACCATTACAGTCTATGGAAGCTTTGTCATGGACTTCAATGAGCACAGGATCAAGCCCAAGAAGAGAGTGGCATCTCCAGCCAAGTATTTTTCAGAGAAAGACTAACAACTTAGCCTTAAATAAAAATCAAATGGACATTGCATGATACAGAGGAAGTAGGATCCTATGCTCTGAGCTGCTGAAAGGATTTTGCTCAATGTTCTGAGTTCAAAAGGTAATTTTCTTTTCCAGGAAGTTTTGCATTTGAAGACAGAGTTATAAATTAAACTGTTTTGCAATCAAAAGATAGCAATAGCTATCAGTAACCACTGTAATATAATGCTCGTGACTGCCATTTCAGGTTTCCTAGATGGCAAACAAGATTATAGTTTCATATGCATTCTACATTACTGTATGCAGTAATATTTACTACTGTGCTGTCCTATGAATACTTGAATGCAGAGTTTTAGATGTGAGTATATAGTCATCTTTGTACTGCTAAAGTCATGCATTTTCAATATTACTGAATTCTCTGTATGAATGCCATTAATCCTCATTATAATTTGCATGACACTATGATTTTGAATTTGCTAAGGGGCAGCTTCTGAAAAACGCTGCATTAGAAAACCATGGTTTTTCTTTCATATTGGTGAAGACAGGAAGCTCTCCATCAGCACTGCAATCTCTACCACTAATTTGCTCTGTGACCTTGTAAAAATCAGTGTCTCTATCCTTTTATTTCTTCATCTGTAAAAATGATAATATGGATCCTTACTTAGCCTTTTTAAAATGCTCTCAGAGCGCTACACAAAATTTAAGCATTACACTAACAATTCACAAACCAGCATCTTTCATCCCAAAGCCATAAAGATCAATATTTTTACCAAGTATGCCAAAACAGGAAATTCCTGGTTTACAGCTCTCCACCACATTTATCAAAGTCCTACTAGTCATGCTGTCTACATTCGTAACTTCCACAATGTTGCTTCATCAAGAAGTCAAAGTTCAATTATTTCCTCTTACAGGCCAACTCATAGGCTTGGTCTACACTACCCCCCTAATTCGAACTAAGGTACGCAACTTCAGCTACGTGAATAACGTAGCTGAAGTTCGAAGTACCTTAGTTCGAATTAGTTCGAACTTACCTTGGTCCACACGCGGCAGGCAGGCTCCCCCGTCGACTCCGCGGTACTCCTCTCGGCGAGCTGGAGTACCGCAGTCGACGGCAAGCACTTCCGGGTTCGACTTATCACGTCCAGACTAGACGCGATAAGTCGAACCCAGAAGTTCGATTTCCAGCCGTCGAACTACCGGGTAAGTGTAGCCAAGGCCATAGACTCATAGACTTTAAGGTCAGAAGGGACCATTATGATCATCTAGTCTGACCTCCCGCATGATGCAGGCCACAAAAGCTGACCCACCCCCTTCCCTTGACTCAGCTGTTGAAGTCCCCAAATCCTGTGATTTAAAGACTTCAAGTCGCAGAGAATCCTCCAGCTAGCGACCCCCGCCCCATGCTGCGGAGGAAGGCGAAAAACCTCCAGGGCCTCTGCCAATCTACCCTGGAGGAAAATTCCTTCCCGATCCCAAATATGGCGATCAGTAGAACCCCGAGCATGCAGGCAAGATTCTCTAGCCAGACCCTCATTGACCATTGATACTATTTACCAGCGATGGCACGCTGTTGATTGACTAAAATCATGTTATCCGATCAAACCATTCCTTCCATAAACTTATCTAGCTTAATCTTAAAGCCAGAGAGGTCTTTCGCCCCCACTGTTTCCCTCGGAAGGCTGTTACAAAATTTCACCCCTCTGATGGTTAGAAACCTTCGTCTAATTTCAAGCCTAAACTTCCCCACGGCCAGTTTATATCCATTCGTTCTTGTGTCCACATTAGTACTGAGCTGAAATAATTCCTCCCCCTCCCTGGTATTTATCCCTCTGATATATTTAAAGAGAGCAATCATATCCCCCCTTAGCCTTCTTTTGGTTAGGGTAAACAAACCGAGCTCCTCAAGTCTCCTTTCATATGACAGGTTTTCCATTCCTCTGATCATCCTAGTGGTCCTTCTCTGTACCCGTTCCAGTTTGAGTTCATCCTTTTTAAACATGGGAGACCAGAACTGCACACAGTACTCCAAATGAGGTCTCACCAGTGCCTTGTATAATGGAAGCAGCACCTCCTTATCCCTACTAGATATACCTCGCCTAATGCATCCCAAGACCGCATTAGCTTTTTTCACGGCCACGTCACATTGCCGACTCATAGTCATCCTGCGGTCAACCAGGACTCCGAGGTCTTTTTCCTCCTCTGTTACTTCCAACCAATGCGTCCCCAGCTTGTAACTAAAATTCTTGTTAGTCATCCCTAAATGCATCACCTTACACTTTTCACTATTAAATTTCATCCTATTTCTATTACTCCAATTTACAAGGTCATCCAAGTCTCCCTGCAGAATATCCCGATCCTTCTCCGAATTGGCAATACCTCCTAACTTTGTGTCATCCGCAAACTTTATCAGCCCACTCCTACATTTGGTTCCGAGGTCAGTAATAAATAGATTAAATAAAATGGGACCCAAAACCGAACCTTGAGGAACTCCACTGGTGACCTCCCTCCAACCTGACAGTTCACCTTTCAGTATGACCCACTGCAGTCTCCCCTGTAACCAGTTCCTTATCCACCTGCTAACTGTGACGCAGACGATATGTGTATCAAATTTTGAACTCTATTTTGTATTGTGTGTTGAACACATGTCTAAACTTGCCTAAAGGTAAGACTATTGAATTCCATTCCATACTACAGCCTAACCCAGGAATAGTGCTTGACACCTCATTGAAGGACTACCATCAAGAAGGCAATCTGAAACTATGGACTTTGACTGACACACCAACTGGTCCACCTCCATGGAACAAAGGGTTTCTATGCAGCTGATGCCAGCATGACAAGGGGAGGGGGCTAAAACATTTCAGGAGGAACAAATGGCAAGCAAACAGACTATAAGAGTAACATGATGCTTTAAGCTGGGGGCCAACCATCACCCCATGTAAACATGATGCCTAGGAGAGAGAACATAAGAGGGACTCTGTACAGCCTGGAATGCTGACAAACCTTGGACTCGCAGAAGGAATGAAATCAGACATGGGGAAGGGACACCTCAGGACTTTTGTTATTTTTAAAAGAGCTGTAACTCTCAAATCCTTTTAAGAGTAAAGTTACTGTGGTTAAGAAATTCCTTTGTTAAGCCTAAATTCCTTCCTTTCTTGCCACATTGTCCCTGAAAAGTTTAAACTAGAAGCCCAGAGCACGCACAGATACAGCGGAGTTCTTGGGCACTCAGAAAGTCTGAGGCACCGGTTTAACTTCTAGGGCAGCAGTCTCATGTTGCAAACAAGGGGATTTGAGCTTGCAGTCTGCCTGCCAGGCTCAGAGCTAGGAACAATGACTAGGACTCTGCCTAACAGCTATAGAAGCATATGGAAACCTGTAATTGCAAGAGATTGGAGTAGCCATACAGTGGGATACTGGACCAGGATGTAACACTATCATCCACCTTTGAGACACTAATGTGTCAAAATGATAGTCTATTCCAAATTCTTATATTCTTTAAAATTTTCAAAATAAGACCTTAGAGATTTTCATGTTGAAAAGGCAGCTCCATCATGCAGAAGTGTCAAAACATTCACCTGCAGTCACAAGATCCAGTGAGACTTGGCATATCTTAGAAATGGCTAGTAATTTTGTCATTAATTTACTCTGCTAAAAAACACTCCATTATAGTTCTTTACAGACTCTTCCTTTTTAGGGCAGATAACCTTACATTGAAATTAGTTCATTCTATCATAAAGCTTTATCTAGTATATCAAGTCATTTTCAATATATTGATCTCAGTTCCTCGTCCTCAGGTGATTTATAATGAATAAATCATGCCTGACTAACCTAACTGCCTTCTATGACGAGATAACTGGCTCTGTGGATGAGGAGAACGCAGTGGACATGTTATTCCTTGACTTTAGCAAAGCTTTTGATACGGTCTCCCAGAGTATTCTTGCCAGCAAATTAAAGAAGTATGGGCTGGATGAATGGACTATAAGGTGGATAGAAGCTGGCTAGATCGTTGGGCTCAAAGGGTAGTGATCAATGGCTACATGTCTAGTTGGCAGCCGGTATCAAGCGGAGTGCTCCAAGGGTCGGTCCTGGTTTTGTTCAATATCTTCATTAATGATCTGGAGGATGGCGTGGACTGTGCCCTCAACAAGTTTGCAGATGACACTAAACTGGGAGGAGTGGTAGATACGCTGGAGGGTAGGGATAGGATACAGAGGGACCTAGACAAATTAGGGGATTGGGCCAAAAGAAATCTGATGAGTTTCAACAAGGACAAGTGCAGAGTCCTGCACTTAGCAAGGAAGAATCCCATGCACTGCTACAGACTAGGGACTGAATGACTAGGCAGCAGTTCTGCAGAAAAGGACCTAGGGATTACAGTGGACGAGAAGCTGGATATGAGTCAACAGTTTGCCCTTGTTGCCAAGAAGGTTAACAGCATTTTGGGCTGTATAAGTTGCAGGGGTGGCTCCAGGCACCAGTGCAGGAAGCGCGTGCCTGGGGTGGCAAGCCATGGGGGGGGTCACAGTGAGGGCGGAAGTCAGGCGGCCTTCGACGGCATCTGCGGGAGGTCCGCCAGTCCCGCGGTAATTCGGCGGCAGGGACACCCAAGCTGCAGGACCAGGATTCTTCCTTGCTGCATGGGATTTTGCTAAGTGCAGGACTCTGAACTTGTCCTTGTTGAACCTCATCAGATTTCTTTTGGCCCAATCCTCTAATTTGTCTAGGTCCCTCTGTATCCTATCCCTACCCTCCAGCGTATCTACCACTCCTCCCAGTTTAGTGTCATCTGCAAACTTGCTGAGGGCACAGTCCACGCCATCCTCCAGATCATTAATGAAGATATCACCCGCAGAAACGCCACCGAATCCGTGTGACGCCTGACTGCCATGCTTGGGGCGGCAAAAAACATAGAACCGCCGCGGATAAGTAGGGGCATTGCCAGCAATTCGAGGGATGTGATCATTCCCCTCTATTCAGCATTGGTGAGGCCGCATCTGGAGTACTGTATCCAGTTTTGGGCCCCACATTACAAGAAGGATGTGGAAAAATTGGAAAGAGTCCAGCGGAGGGCAAAAAAAATTATTAAGGGGGCTGGAGCACATGACTTATGAGGAGAGGCTGAGGGAACTGGGATTGTTTAGTCTGCAGAAGAGAAGAATCAGGGGGGATTTCATTGCTGCTTTTAACTACATGAAAGAGGGTTCCAAAGAGGATGGATCTACACTGTTCAAAGTGGTAGCAGATGACAGAACAAGGAGTAATGGTCTCCAGTTGCAGTGGGGGAGGTTTAGATTGGATATTAGGAAAATCTTTTTCACTATCAGGGTGGTGAAAGCACCAGAATGGGTTACCTAGGGAGGTGGTGGAACCTCCTTCCTTAGAGATTTTTAAGGTCAGGCTTGACAAAACCCTGGCTGGGATGATTCAATTGGGGATTGGTCCTGCTTTGAGCAGGGGGTTGGACTAAATGACCTCCTGAGGTCCCTTCCAACCCTGATATTCTATGATTCTATGAATGGCTGGGAGTAGTTAATTGTTGAAGACGGGAACATAAGTTACAAAATGAAAAGGAGCAAACAATGTCACAGTTCTACTAAATCATCCCTATATTTCAGTTTTGAAAAAGTAAGATCAAAATACCAGAAATCCCAGGCTCAGAGTTTAAATTCTAACAATCAAACAGGGACAAGGGGAGGAACATGGTAAGGAAAGATAAGGACACAGCCTAATTGCATGTTTACACTGCACACTTTTTACAGTGATGTGTAGAGTATGTATACAGCTACCTCCCCTCTCCCCCCCAGAACAGGTATCAATAGCAGTATAGACAGTAAGGCACAGCTTAGGCAAATAAAGTAGTTGTATATACCAACATGGCTCTCTACTCACCCAAGCAGTGCTTCCCCTCTTTACACTGCTATTTTTAGCAGTTTAGCATCCCACTGCTGGAATCTTTCTGTGCCACAGGGAAAGGCTCTGCCACCAGGAAGCCACTGAAGCCTTTCCCCACTATCTCCCCCCACCAAAGCCTTTCAATGCCGCATGTAGCTACATACCACAGTGTGGACGCAGGTCGTTTTTCGCTGCGGCATGTATCTACACAAGCCCTATACACCGCCACCACTAATGTGCAGTGTAGACACAACCTATTGGTCTTCTCGGTCCATCTATCCAATCTGCTGAGCAATGCTCTTAATATCATGCAGTACTTTGCTTCAGTTCTAGGTCAATATTTATTTCTTTGGGAGTTAGTCTGCTCATCTTCCTTGACTACCATAACATTTTGTTCCTGTTGCTCTGGAATGAGAAACTTCTTATCAATGTTTAAGACTAACTTGCTAACATTTTTATTTGAAGAATTATATTCCCAAGCCTAGAAAAATTTAAAAAGGAAAACAAATTTGTAAAATTTAGGCCCAAAAATTATATTTAGTAAAAACAAGGTTTAATAAAATCAAAGGTCAATTTTACACTTGTTAAATACTGCATTCAATCTTACCTTAGTATTTTCCAGGTATACAATTTAAAGTGATCGCTCACCCAGTCTTCTAATTTTTTTAAAAAGCTAATAAGCTAATCTGTGCATGTCTTCTATCATTTACCACTAAAATACAAGATCTCTCTGGTAAATTTTGTTCGTTCTGATACAGTTTACACTGTATCGAGGTAACAGTGTTGTACTGAAAACTATGTTAGAATTGTAAGCTGTCGCTTGAAATTTCAAGGGAGTTGCTGGTCCTGCTA
Organism: Trachemys scripta elegans; assembly: GCF_013100865.1. Lineage (NCBI taxonomy): Eukaryota > Metazoa > Chordata > Testudines > Emydidae > Trachemys > Trachemys scripta. The sequence continues at coordinate 98,676,525 of NC_048302.1, read as the reverse complement.
GCATCTAGGGGCCTGTATAGGAAAACATGTGGTCTGGATCTTGTGTAGTAAGGCTGCAAACAGTAAGCCCATAGTAAGGTGGGATGAGATGTGCCTTTCTATTTAAGGGAGCAACCTGCTTTGTGTCTCTCTGTTTTGAGGTTTTTGTGTGTTATTCTGAATTCTAAGAAATAAGCATTACCTTCCAGGAAGATTCTTTATGCTTTCATCTAACTTCTCTCTGTATATTCCATGAACATAACAGTAACAGACAAAAACCTTTAAGCTTATGGCCGTGGCTACATTGGCAATTCACAGTGCTGCACTTGCTGCGCTCAGGGGTGTGAAAAAACACCCCCCGAGCGCAGTGTGTGCAGCGCTGTAAAGCGCCAGTGTAATCAGCGCCTGCAGCGCTGCACACTCGCTCGCAGCACTGCAAGCTATTCCCCTCGGACAGGTGGAGTACTTGCAGCGCTGCGAGAGAGCTCTCGCAGCGCTGGCGGCGCGACTACACTCGCGCTTCACAGCGCTGCCGCGGCAGCGCTGTGAATCCGCGAGTGTAGCCAAGGCCTTACAGTAGATTGGTTTTAAAAAACCCTAATATGAACCCTCTCTTCAACACATTTCCCTCACAACTTAAGACTGCAAAAAGTACATGGTGTAGTCTGAATTTAAGTGTTACTGATATCCACACTGATTAAATGGAAATAGATAAAACGCTCTTCTGAACTGAAAGTCATTTCTCTACAATGTCTAAAACAGTGAGTCACTGGTTTGACTTGAGAGAGGGAAGAAGGAAAGATTTAGAAATGAGCAAGTAAACACTCAGCAATGGCAATGACTCACTGTTCCTACCTACATTTAGTTGTTACTGGCACCCTATCATATTAAAAATATAGTTTCCTTTACTTTAATTTCTTTCTATGGCAGGAAATGGCTGCAAAATGTCTCCAAAATCTTTTTTGATTGTTTCAGTTAAGGATACCCACTGGTAAGCAAACAATGGGCCTGTAGTCAAGTATCAGAAATAAGATTTGGAAATAGAATCTTGAAAATCTCTCTTTATATCAAGTAAGAATTATCTCAAGAATGTCTAACTAGTGCCAGAACAAATACATTTATTTACTCTGACTTAATGAATACCTGTTTGACAAATAACTTGGAAACAGATGTGATATGAAACACTAGATGTTTGCCAATACACAATTACTATATGAAATGAATTCTAGAACTGGGAGGGCAAAATACAGAAGCCTGTTGAGAACTCTTATTTTAGGATTTAATTCTATTTCACATCTTTCCTCTGAATAATTAAGGTACTGACTCTCCAGACAGACTAGCAGATTACTTGAGTTACCTTCTCAAAGACAGATGACTGCAAACCTGTCCTCCATGCTGTTGCACCAGTTTCACTTTGGTTTAACTGGTTTAAGTGGTGCTGCATTGGTGCATCATCGTAGCACATCAGGTACAGTAGCTTCCAATATCAAGAGATACAAGACATAATTCGGGATACCTGTTCTTCTCCAGTCTCCTTCCCCTCCACACAGACAGGCTGAAAAAGCAACAGCTGGGCTGGACTCCTTGTGAGCACTGTGGTGTTGTTTACCTGGGTGCATGCCAATGGCATCACGCCCTTCCCAACTAACTGTAGCCCAGCTTCCCAACTAACTATAGCCCACCTCTGGCTCTAATGATGATTGGATAGGAAGGAGCTGCCCTGCCCCTTAAGCAGAGGGAGGAGTAAAGGGCTATTCTGTCTCTCCCGCTGCAGCCTGCAACACTATTTGCCCTGGGAGACAGGGATTAGAGCAGTGGTCCCCAAACTGTGGGTCACACCCCCACATGGGGGTGCAGAGGAACATTCGAGGCGGCACGCAGCGGGGCCTGAGCCAGACTCCATGGGGAGTGGAGACAGAGCACCACCCAGTTCCGCGCCACTCCAAGCCCAGCCCAGCTCCGCTCCGTCCCCAGCCCAGCTCCAGACCCAGCCTCAGCTCCACTCCACCCCCTGCTCTGCCCCCATCCCAGCTCTGCCCTCATTTAGCTCCACCTCTAGCCCAAGCCCCTCTCCCATCCCAGTTCTGTCCCCAGCTCCATCTTCAGCCCAAGCTCCTCTGCTGAGTCAACTGTAGTAATGGTGGGGGGGGAGAGGGGAGCGGGGGGAGAGAGAAGAACACGAACACATTCCATTACAGGGGGAGGGGCACAACAGGAAAAGTTTGGACACCACTGGGTTAGAGCAAATGGTCACTCCTTATCTTTGTATATTGGCATTTATTTGCTGAATGCCTTACATTGACAAAATTGTATTTCCTTTTCTGTCCGGGTCAAGACAACATAATGGGGAAATTTCTATGTTACAACTTTGAGGGCCAACCTACTGTTTGCAGGGGTTAAGAGTATTTGGCTGTTGGGGCAGGAAATTTAAGTACCTCAAGGTAACTACCCCAGAACTGGACAGTCTCCATGTAAAAGAATAAATGGACACAAATCAGACATCAGGAATGGTAACATACAAAAGCCAATAGGAGAACACTTCAATCTCCCTGAACATTCAACAACAGATTTAAAAGTAGCCATACTTCAACAAAAAAACTTCGAAGAGAAACTGCAGAGCTACAATTCATTTGCAAACTTAATACCATTAATTTGGGCTTGAATGGGGACTGGGAGTGGCTGGCTCACTACAAAAGCCATTTTCCCTCTCTTGGTATTGACAGCTCCTCATCAATTATTGGGAGTGGACCACATCCACCCTGATTGAATTGGCCGTGTCATCACTGGTTCTCCACTTGTAAGGTAACTCCCTTCTCTTCATGTGCCAGTAGATTTATGCTTGTATCTGTAATTTTCACTCCATGCATCTGAAGAAGTATTTTTTTACCCACGAAAGCTTACGCCCAAATAAATCTGTTAGTCTTTAAGGTGCCACCGGACTCCTCATTGTTTTTGTGGATACAGACTAACACGGCCACCCCTCTGATACTTGACAGAATTGTTTAATTCTCTACATAGCTGGGAATAAAACCTTTATACTAAACACCATCTAAAAACCTACATGCACCATATATTTATATAGGCCCCCTTATGACCACAGTCCTAGCATATGTATTTCTGAGGAACAGGAAAACTAAAACATTTAAAACTTCTAAAACTTGTCATGTTGTGGTAAAGACCGATACATTGTTTTGTGGCAGAGGAGAGCCAGCAGCACAGAGAAGCACATGTAATTGCAATGGAGGTAAGTGCTTTATTAGTAATAACAAAGTATGACACAGTCACAGCACTTCTACTGGGTGTCAGGAGAGCCACAGTATTAACTTTTTGTGCTGGAAGGCACTTAAGAGAGCCTAAAATAGCTCTTCTGTCCATACAAAATTTCATGACTGAAGTCTTCGCAGGTCTAGAAGCAAGTGCTGAGTCTCCCAAGGGAAAGCTGGATTTCTACCCATGTGTGAAAACTCTACAGGATGCAATAAGGACAAAGCCAATACCATTCAATAGCAATTAGGAGGGAATGCTTTTTTATAACATTCCAAGGAGAGAGATGACTCCATTAAACTTAAGACTGCATCCAGTTGTCATTTTAATCATCCTATTACTTTGGCTTTAAAAATTGCTGAGCAAAGGAAAATGGTTCTGTGAAGTTTGATATCTGTTTTAAAATTCTGACAACATTTGTCTCCCTCCAGAACAGCTTATTACTACCCCTTCATGATTTTCACACAATTATAAACCAGTACATGTGATTTTAGGGAGATCAATTTGAAGAAACTAGGCTATGGCTAAGCAAATAATTTTTGGTAATGCAGCGTCTAATTTGGGGCTCAATCCTACATCAATGGAAGGTTGTGCTTTGGGAAGACAGGTGCGACTTCAGTATGAGCATGATGGGGCACTACATGTGCAATATGTTCCCTTCCCTTATTGCAGGCGAGAGTCCGGAATGGTTGTAGCTTAGAGAGGGGACAAGGGTATTTTTATAATAGATAGTTCTCTCTCTTTTCCTCAATGCCCCCATGTTTGGAGCTGAAACACCAGATTCCCGTCTCAGCTCTGCAGGAGTGTTTTATCATCATGGAGTGGGAACAACTATTCCAAAGTTAAGATTAACATCAAACATGCCCATTTTGATTCTCTTAAAAAATTGAGCACACACTTTTTATAGTTAAAAGCCTAAACTTCCACAACCTAAAACATTTTAATATTTTTAAAAGATATGGGTGGAGTTCCTTTTCTTTAATTAATACATAAAAGTAGCTCTTTGGTATAATTTGATACAAAGTATCAAATGTTTCTTTGAGTCTCTCAGTCTACCCAGTGATGCCACATTTCATAAAAACGGCCATACTGGGTCAGAGCAATGGTCCATTTAGCCCAGACGCCCATCTTGCGACAGTGGCCAATGCCAGCTGCTTCAGAGGGAATAAACAGAACAGGTAATCATCAAGTGATCCATCCCCTGTCGCCCATTCCCAGCCTCGGACAAACAGAGGCTAGGGAAACCATCCCTGCCCATCCTGGTTAATAGCCATTGATGGACCGATCTTCCATGAACTTATCTAGTTCTTTTTTGAACCCAGTTATAGTTTTGGCCTTCACAACATCCTCTGACAAAGAGTTCAATAGGTTGACTGTGTGTTGTGTGAAGAAATACTTCCTTTTGGTTTTTTTTTAAGCCTGCTGCCTATTAATTTCATTTGGTCAACCCTAGCCCTTGTGTAATGAGGAGTAAATAATATTTCCTTATTTGCTTTCTTCACACCAGTCATGATTTTATAGACCTCTATCATATCACCCCTTAGTCATCTTTTTTCCAAGCTGAAAAGTCCCTGTCTTATTAACCTCTCCTCATATGGAAGCTGTTCCATGCCCCTAATCATTTTTGTTGCCCTTCTCTGTACCTTTTCCAATTCCAATATATCTTTTTTGGGATGGGGTGACCTAATCTGCACACAGCATTCAAGATGGGGGCTGTACCGTGAATTTATATAGACGCAATACAATATTTTCTATCTTATTATCTATCCCTTTCTTAACAATTCCCAACATTCTGTTTGCTTTTTTGACTGCTGCTGCACATTGAGTGGATGTTTTCAGAGAACTATCCACAGTGACTCCAAGATCTCTTGAGTGGTAACAGCTAATTTAGACCTCATCATTTTATATGTATAGTTGGGATTGTGTTTGCCAAGGTGCATTACTTTGCATTTATCAACATTGAATTTCATCTGCCATTTTGTTGCCAAGTCACCCAGTTTTGTGAGGTCCCTTTGTAGCTCTTCGCAGTCTGCTTTGGACTTAGCTATCTTGAGTAGTTTTGTATCATCTGCAAATGTTGCCACCCCACTGTTTACCGGTTTTCCAGATCATTTATGAATATGTTGGCAGTACTGGTCTCAGTACAGACCCCTGGGGGACACACTATTTACCTCTCTCCATTATGAAAACTGACCATTTATTCCTACCCTTTGTTTCTTATATTTTAACCAGTTACTGATCCAGGAGAGGCCCTTCCCTCTTATCCCATGACAGCTTACTTTACTTAAGAGCCTTTGGTGAGGGACCTTGTCAAAGGCTTTCTGAAAATCTAAGTACACTATATCCACTGGATCCCCCTTGTCCATATGAGTATTGACCCCCTCAAAAGAATTCTAGTGATTGATGAAGCATGATTTCCCTTTATAAAAACCATGTTGACTCTTCCTCAACAAATCGTGTTCATTTGTGTGTCTGATAATTCTGTTCTTTACTACAGTTTCAACTAATTTGCCCGGTACTGAAATTAGGCTTACTGGCCTGTAATTGTCGAGATTATTTAATCTGGAGCCTTTTTAAAGAAATTGGCGTCACATTAGCTATCCTCCAGTCATGTGGTACAGAAGCTGATTTAAATGATATGTTACAGACTACAGTTAGTAGTTCTGCAGTTTCACATTTGAGTTCCTTCAGAACTCTTGGGTGAATACCATCCGGTCCTGGGACTTATTACTGTTTAATTTATTAATTTATTCCAAAACCTCCTCTAATAACACCTCAAACTGAGATAGTTCCTCAGATTTGTCACCTACAAAGAATAGCTCGGATTTGGGAATTTCCCTCACATCTTCAGTCGTGAAGACTGATGCAAAGAATAGTTTTCCACAATGGCCTTATCCCCTTTGAGTGCTCCTTTAGCATCTCAGTCATTCAGGGGACCCACTGGTTGGGAAGCAGGAAGCCTGCTGAGCATGTACTTAAAAAAAATGTGCTGTTATTTTTTGAGTCTTGGTCTAGCTGTTCTTCAAATTCTTTTTTGGCCTTCCTAATTATATTTTTGCACTTCACTTGCCAGAGTTTATGCTCCTTTCTATTTTCTTCAATAGGATTTAACTTCCACTTTTTAAAGGATGCCTTTTTGCCTCTAGCTGCTTCTTGTAGTTCGTTGTTTAGCCAGGGTGGCACTTTTTTATTCCTCTTACTATGTTTTTTTTTTTTTTAATTTGAGGTATATATTTAATTTAAGCCTTTATTGGGGGGAGGGCTTTCAAAAAGTTGTCATACAGATTGTAGGGATTTCACTTTTGGCACTGTGCCTTTTAATTTCTGTTTAACAAACTTCCTCATTTTTGTGTAATTTCCTTTTCTGAAATTAAATGCTACCGTGGTGGGCTGCTGTTGTGCCCCCTGCACACGGATGTATTATGGTCACTATTACCAAGCGGTTCATCTATATTCACATCTTGGACTAGATCCTGTGTTCCATTTAGGACTAAATCAAGAATTTCCTCTCCACTTGTGGGTTCAAGGACTAGCTGCTCCAAGAAACAGTCATTTAAGGTGTCAAGAAACTTTATCTCTGCATCCCATCCTGAGGTGGCATGTACCACGGGATAGTTGAAACCCCCTATTATTATTATTATTATTATTATTGAGATTTTTTATTTTTATAGTCTCTCTAATCTCCATGAACATTTTAGTCATGATCACCATCCTCATCAAGTGGTTAGTAGTATATACTGCTATATTCTTATTATTAGAGCATGGAATTACTCTCCATAGAGATTCTATGGTACAGTTTGATTCATTTAAGATTTTTACTTCATTTGACTCTATACTTTCTTTCACATATAGTGCCACTTCCATAACAGCACAACCTACTTTGTTCTTCCAATATATTTTGTACCCAGGTATTACTGTACCCCCATTGATTATCCTTATTCCACCAAATTTCTGTGATGCCTATTATATCAATATCCTCATTTAATACAAGGCACTCTAGTTCACCCATCTTATTATTTAGACTGCTAGTATTTTTATATAAGCACTTAACATCATTTTTTAGCTGTCTGCCATTATATGATGTAATTGAATGGGACTCTTTCATTTGACTGTTTCTCATCAGATCCTATCCATATTTTATCATCTTCCATCCTCTCCTCCTTACTAGGATATAGAAAATCTCCATTAATAGATCCTCCCTCAAGGGATATCTCTGTCCGAACCACTGCACCTGTTGGCTTTCCCCCAGCCCATAGTTTAAAAACTGCTCTACGAACTTTTTAATGTTACGTGCCAGCAATCCAGTTCCATTTTGGTTTAGGTGGAGACCATCCTTCCTGTATAGGATCCCCCTTTCCCAAAAGTTTCCCCAGTTTCTAATAAATCTAAACCCCTCCTACCTACACCATCGTCTCATCCATGCATTGAGACCCTGCAGTTCGGCCTCTCTAACTGGCCCTGCATGTGGAATTGGAAGCGTTTCAGAGAATGCTACCAAGGAGATCTTGGACTTTAATCTCTTACCTAGCAGCCTAAATTTGGCCTTCAGGACCTCTCTCCTGTCCTTCCCTATGATATTGGTACCTACATGTACCATGACCACTGGCTCCTCCTCAGCACTACACATAAGTCTGTCTAGATGTCTTGAGACTCGCAACCTTTGCACCCGGCAGGCTAGTCACCATGTGGTTCTCCAGGTGATCGCAAACCCACCTATGTTTCTAATGATCGAATCACCCATTACTAATACCTGTTTCTTCCTAATAACTGGAGCTCCCTCCCACGGAAATGGTATCCTCTTGCACGGAGGACACCTTTCATCGCCATATGTTTAAAAACAAGTATTAGCTCAATAAGCTCAACATTAGCTCAATAAGCCAGATGCAGTTTAAGGACAGGAATATTAAAGTATTTAAAAAAATAAATCTGTACTCAGGCCAACTGTGAATGAGATAATGTTCTCCCACTTTTGTAACCTGCTTTGAGACATACAATACAAAAGCACTAGATAAGTGCTAAATGTAATTAGGCACATTTGACAGATGAGGTAACTAGTGGACAGAGAGGTTCAGAGATATGGCAGGGAGATAACATGGCCTTAGCTAAGTTTAGGCCTTGACTATCAAACCACCAGCTTTTCAAAATCAGGACAAATTTGTAGAAACACTATTTTTAATATAGTGCAGTTAGTGGACATGCTGATAACACAACTCTATGATTGCTAGAAATCAAGACCACACTGACAAGCTAATATCCCCAACGGTAGTCAGGCTCATCCTTGTTTACACAGGCCATAAAGCTGGGGTCAACAGCATACTGGTAACCATATCATTAAAAAGAGTGTTGTAATCAGATTTTCATAACGTAGACAAACCTCAAGGGATTAAGGTTCTGGGCTTGGGTTTGATCTTCCATTTGCTATTGCCTTTTAGCAAAACAACAATACTTTTTATTACATGAAACTAAATACAATTCTTTTACCAACAGAGTCAAAATATGAACTCAACACAGTCGTTTTGAAAGATGAAACTTATCTATGCACATTTATAAACTGACTCAAATGCAAGTTCCCCTATCTTACACCATCAGAAGTTGTTTTTCCTACTAAACTGCATACAATTCCGTTTCTTGAGAATATGGTATATGGAGAGCTGGTAGTGTAATGCCAACAGACCCCAGTCGTCAGCAGATGGGATCGAAGCTGGGGCCTCTGGAACTTAGTGCATGAGCCTCTATCACCAACTGGCTGTAAGCTAAGGCTGTAGAGCAGACTCATTTTATCTCTCTCTCTCTAAGTGGTCTCAGTGCCAGTTGATGGGACAGAACACCACACCTAGAATGTGTGTGGGTTACAGTAGCAACATCTATATTTAGGTTGCCTAAACACTTTGCATTATGAGAACACTTGCAGACTTTGAGAAACTCGCACCTCCATTGTTTGCAACAGGCTTTTGAAATTTGGCAGTGGGGAAGACCTCTGGCTAGAAAAAGTACTTTTCTTTGTCCAGTGACATTCCATTCAGGGTTTGGTGAGAAACTGTTAGAAAAGAGTCACTTCCCCTTCTCTCACTTGCCTGCCACAGGAAAAAATTGGTAGAATGCCAAAACAGTAATAAAACAAACACTCAAAAAAAGCAGAGCCCATACCACCACTAAAGCAGCTGCTACAACTGTGCTGAGAATGGTTGGGGTCTACCAGAGCACCTTGGGTGGGTGGAGAGGCACACCAGGCCAGGCTCCCCCAAACACTTTCTCAGATGCAGCACATAGCCTCAGCAGCCTATTTACCCCTCACCAATAACATTTGTTTTTAACCTTAAATACCCTTCACTCCCTAGGAAATTTCATACCAAAACAAGTTAGCAGAATGTTATTTAGGTTACAGATCCAAGCATTATACAATTAGGCAATCCCACATTTAAGGTGCCCATGCAACTTAATTTTGCCCCCATGAGCATATGCATTATGCTACAGCATTTAATTAAATGATTACATACTTCCCCCACCCCTCCCACACACACAGGACTCCAACCTCATTCAAAGCACAGGAAGGCCTTGCCTGACCTTTGAGTGCTCAACTTTGCAATCTATACAACACTCTTTTAATGTAGCTTTTTGGTGTAATTTCCTTGATTTTAGACTCATAGACTCATAGACTTTAAGGTCAGAAGGGACCATTATGATCATCTGGTCTGACCCCCTGCATGCTGCAGGCCGCAAGACCCTTCCCTGGACTCTGCCGTTGAAGTCCCCAATCCTGTGTTTTAGTGACTTCAATCGGCTGAGACCCTCCTGCTAGTGATCCCTGCCCCATGCTGCGGAGGAAGGCGAAAAACCTCCAGAGGCTCAGCCAATCTACCCTGGAGGAAAATTCCTTCCCGACCCCAAATATGGCGATCAGTAATACCCCGAGCATATAGGCAAGAGTCTCTAGCCTGACCCTTGTTGGCCATTATGCTATTCATGTACCATTGCTTGGTTTTCCTCGTCTACTATGTTTTACCATTAAACCATTCCCTCCATAAACTTATCCAACTTAATCTTAAAACCAGACAAGTCCGTCGCCCCCACCGTTTCCCTCGGAAGGCCGTTCCAATATTTCACCCCTCTTACGGTCAGAAACCTTCGTCTAATTTCAAGCCTGAACCTCCCCCCGGCCAGTTTGTATCCATTCGTTCTCGTGTCCACATTTGTACTAAGCTGGAATAATTCTTCTCCCTCCCTTGTATTAACCCCTCTGATATATTTGAAGATAGCAATCATATCCCCCCTCAGCCTTCGCTTTGTCAGACTAAACAACCCAAGCTCCTCTAATCTCTTTTCATACGACAGGTTTTCCATTCCTCTGATCATCTTAGTCACCCTTCTCTGCACCCGTTCCAGTTTGAGTTCATCTTTTTTAAACATTGGAGACCAGAACTGCACACAGTACTCCAAATGAGGTCTCACCAGCGCCTTATACAACGGAAGCAGGACCTCCCTATCCCTACTAGATATACCTCGCCTAATACATCCCAAGACCGCATTGGCTTTTTTCACCGCCACGTCACATTGTCGACTCATAGTCATCCTGCGGTCCACAAGGACCCCTAGGTCTTTCTCCTCTTCCGTTACTTCTAACCAATGCGTCCCCATCTTGTAACTAAAATTTTTATTAGTCATCCCCAAGTGCATTACCTTACACTTTTCACTATTAAATTTCATCCTATTTCTGACACTCCAATTCACAAGCTCATTCAAGCCTCCCTGCAGAATATCCCTATCCTCCTCCGAGTTTGCAACTCCTCCCACCTTCGTATCATCCGCAAACTTTATCAGCCCACTCTTGCAATCGGTCCCGAGGTCAGTTATAAATAGATTAAATAAAATGGGTCCCAAAACCGAACCTTGAGGCACTCCACTAGTAACCTCCCTCCAACCCGAGAATTCACCCTTTAATACGACCCGCTGCTTTCTCCCCATTAACCAATTCCTTATCCACCTCTGGATTTTCATATCGATCCCCATGTTTTTCATTTTAACCAATAATTCCTCATGGGGTACTGTATCAAACGCTTTACTGAAATCTAGGTACATTAGGTCCACCGCATTTCCTTTATCTAATAAGTCAGTTACTTTCTCAAAGAAGGAGATCAGATTCGTTTGGCACGATCTGCCCTTCGTAAAACCATGCTGTAGTTTATCGCATTTGCCATTAACCTCAAGGTCCTCAACTAGTTTCTCTTTCAGAATGTTCTCCAGCACCTTGCACACTACTGATGTTAAACTAACAGGCCTATAGTTACCCGGTTCACTTTTTTTCCCTTTCTTGAAAATAGGAACCACATTGGCTATTCTCCAGTCTAACGGGACCACCCCCGAGTTTACAGATACATTAAATATAGTCGCTAATGGGCCTGCTATTTCCCGCGCCAATTCCTTTAATATTCTCGATGAAGATCGTCCGGTCCACCCGACTTAGTCCCATTAAGGCGTACTAGTTTTGTTTCTACCTCGGATGCGGTAATCCCCCATCCTGTATGCCCCTCTGTAACTGTGCTAGTATCCCTAATACCTCCATTGGCCTCATTAAACACCGATGCAAAATATTCATTGAGATATTGCGCCATGCCTAGATTATCTTTAATCTCCTCTCCGGCTATAGTCTTCAGCGGTCCCACTTCTTCTTTCTTTGCTTTCTTCCTATTTATATGGCTGTAAAACTTCTTACTATTGCTTTTAATTCCCCTCGCTAAGTCCAACTCTTCCCGGCCTTTGGCCTTTCTCACTCTATCTCTACATTCTCTGACTTCACTAAGGTAAGTTTCCTTACTGATCCCTCCCCTCTTCCACTCTTTGTACGCTTTCTGTTTTTTCCTAATCGCCCCTTTGAGTCGGTCGCTCATCCAGCTCGGTCTAAATCTCTTGCTTAGTAATCTTTTTCCCTTTTTGGGGATACAGGCCTCCGACAGCTCATGCATCTTTAACTTAAAGTAATCCCAGGCTTCTTCTGCCTTTAGATCCCTTAATACGTTTGCCCAATCCACTTCCCTTACCAGTCCCCTTAATTTGTTAAAATTGGCCTTTTTAAAATTAAAAACCCTAGTATTTGACTTAATTCTGGTAGTCCTTCCATTTAGTTTAAACCGAATTAGCTCATGATCACTGGAGCCCAAGTTGTCCCCCACTACCACTTCCTCAACAAGGTCCTCACTACTTACCAGAATCAAATCTAAAATGGCCTCCCCCCTCGTCGGCTCAGCTACCACTTGATAAAGGAATTGATCAGCAAGCACATCTAGGAACATCTGAGCCCTATTATTGCTACTAGCGTTTGTTCCCCAATCTATATCCGGGAAGTTAAAGTCCCCCATAATTACACAGTTTCTATTAGTATTTACTTCTCTAAACACATTAAATAGTTCCTTATCCATATCCTGGGTCGATCCCGGCGGTCTATAGCACACCCCAAGCACTATTCCCGGAGAGGCTCTAGTAGTCCTTTTACCCAGCTTGAGTATTGCCCAGACGGACTCCGTGTTATCAATTCCATCCACTATTATTTCTTTACAGCTTAATTCACTATTGACATACAATGCCACCCCCCCACCTTTACCTTTATCCCGGTCTTTCCTAAACAGCGCATACCCCTCCATACCTGCGTTCCAGTCGTGACTGCCATTCCACATAATGCCATTTTGCCATTTTGTATCATAATGTGTTCTCTATTATAATATAGTAACTAATATTTTCCATTAGCACTATCCCTTTAAAGTATTAAAATCAAGATACTAAAAGTAATACATTAAAATAAAACTTAACCTATAAATCAGAGTTACAATTGTGGTGAAATATGGATTTATACTCAATTAATGAAATCTTGGCCATACTGAAATCAAGGGTAAAATTCCCACTGTCTTCAATAGGGTCAGAATTTCACCCATAAATTTATTGCATCATTATTTCTTTGCTTCTAAGTTCTAAGCTCCTGAGTTTGAAAGTGAAATGATCAAGATGTAGTAACAATGTAGTTAATAACTTATTTTAAGAAGTCTGTTATGTAGATACACCAGCAGATAGTGATATATAAATATAAAAATCACAAAAAAGACACAATATAGAACCAATTTCAAGACTGCTTGCAGCTAGTAGCATAGCAATTATTAAATTCATATACTTAAAAAGGAAGCCATAAAAATTAGTAAGTCTAAAAAATAGATACCTTATGTTAATTCTTACTATGAGTAATTCATGTATTTATTTCTTTTTGTAAAATAGTAAACTCTTAAAAAATATTTGCTTAAGTTAAATTTGGTGTATGTGTGTTCTGATTGATGTAGTGAGAATGTACCAGTTTTACACAGAGTTGCATGAGGAGGATGAGATAATACCTTTTATTGGACCAACTAGGGTTGGTGAAAGAGACAAGCTTTCGAGTGTACACAGAGCTTTTTTCAAACTTAAAGATATATAAAAAGATATTATTTCACCCAACTTGTCTTTCTAACATCCTGGAACCAACATGGCGGCATGCATGCCACTGCAAACAACTGAATTGCAAAGCAGTTACAAAAAACAAAAATGCACCCTCACATACATTTAGTCCAGGAGTCTATGAACTCCTCAAGAAGAATACACCTCTACCCCGATATAACGTGACCCCAATATAACACGAATTCAGATATAAGACGGTAAAGCAGTGCTCGGGTGGAGGAGGGTTCGTGCTCTCCGGTGGATCAAAGCAAGTTCGATATAGCGTGGTTTCACCTATAACACGGTAAGGGTACGTCTATACTTACCTCCGGGTTCGGCGGTAAACAATTGATCTTCTGGGATCGATTTATCGCATCTTGTCTAGACGCGATAAATCGATCCCGGAAGTGCTCGCCGTCGACGCCGGTACTCCTGCTCCGCGAGAGGAGTATGTGGAGTCGACGGGGGAGCCTGCCTGCCACGTGTGGACCCGGGTAAGTACCTTGTAGTTCGAACTAAGGTACTTCGACTTCAGCTACGTTATTCACGTAGCTGAAGTTGCTATCTTAGTTCGAACTGGGGGATTAGTGTGGACCAGCCCTAAGATTTTTTGGCTCCCGAGGACAGCGTTCTATCGGGGTAGAGGTATACTTACACATACTGCCACTGACAAAGTTGGCCAATTTTAAATGTTACAGTATCAGTCTCACAATTTGTGTTTTTTAATTATTACCTGGGTGAAGCTGCAATTTTAGATGAACCTGGGATTTCTGGAACAGGCCGATGTCTTAACATAAATGACCGAGTTGTTCTGGGAACTACTTTCGTACAGCTTTGCTTACAAGGACCATACAAGTCATTATCCACCATTTCACCTTTAAACTCAAAGAACGGAGAATCTGGTAGGACATTCGGTGAGATGTCCATCTCTGAGAATGTTAGATGCTCATTCTCACTGGACTTGGTTTCAGATGAGTCAGCAAAAGAAGACCAAGAACTTGGATCTTCGACATATAATGCAGAATGGCTGTCAAAGTGCAAGTTACCTTGTTGTGCCTTTGATTTTTCCAGTGCAACATCCATATTAGGTATTTTTTGAAAGTTAGCACTTTTCTCAATGTTTCCACTAAGGCTGACAGCATCTCCTGAACAATCTGATTTCTGGTACGATGAACTAGAAGATCCCAAATCTGAAAAACTACCATCTTTCACTTCCAATAACTCATGTTTAGTAAATTCACTCTTTTCTTTACTAAAAAGTCTTGCTGGCAATGCTACAAATTCTGGACTAGCTTTAGCAACCCCGTTGGAACTTAAATTGGATATTTTGGAAACCTGGGCATAGCACAAAGAATGACTTTCCCCTATTTCCTCCAAGTTCTTGAGTTTCAGATTTTCAGATGATACAGATTTTTCTTGCATTTTTGAAAATGTGATCTCTAACTGCTTAAGAATCCTTTTGCGGTGTCCAGTAGGTGATATTCCAATTTGCTGGAGCACATTATTATTTATTCCTATGCAGTCTGATACAGCATTATAGCCAGCTTCTTTGAAGTAAGGAAGATACTGCACCAAGTTGATGTTGGCCAAGAATTCTTTGATATCAACATTCCTGTCTCTGGATGACATGATGGCAGCTTCATTCCTTATGTAGGCTCTCAACAATACAGAAGCACAGTCTCTACATGTGTTTATTCTCCAGTGTAAAGTAAGTAAGCAAACTCCAGAAGTAAACTCTTCTTCAGTCACTCTAGAGACAATGAAATTTCTTCTAAAAGTAGCAATTCTGCATAGGCCAAGGATGTAAACTGTAAACCCAGAAAAAAAAATGTTAAGAAATGGTATTTTTCCCCATTGAACGTAGTGCTTGCATTCACAATCTAAGCCAAAATGCTGAAGCCTCTCTCTATATCCATTTTGGAATTTACTTAACACATGGAAATCTCAAACAGATAAACAATGTAAAATCTTGAGCTACTTAAGGGGAATAGTGAAATTTGAGTTTCTAAAATTCAGAACAAATACTATTATATTGTTTCCTTTGGAAATATGGTTCACAAAAGGGTTCTGTTATACTCTACAGTCTACACCATCCTCTGTATTGGACAAGGTTGAGAAAGGCAACCCCACACTCATGCATGGTTGCTTATGAAGTGGCTAGACAGAATGTCTCCCAGGTGCACTAGATGTTCTTAACTAATGTGCTGAAGAGTACACCCTGGATGGAAAGAGCATGGCAGGTCTGCTGCTAGCATGCACAAATCAGCCTTAACATAAACATGCATATTGGGTCTCCTTGGGAAAGGAATAGGAAAAGACAGCTAAAAAGTTGCCAGGTTCATTGAGCTATCCTGACTCATGGATGCTGACACTGTTCTGACAGGATCTCTAATGAATAAGAAGCTACTTGTAGCAACACATCTTCCCTTCACTTTATGTTGTTTGGAGGTAAAAGGTAGGATTTACCCTATAGGCATCTAGAAATCACTTCACCCTGTTTAATAATATCCAACAAGACCACACAAGAAGAAGTGAAAGATGCTAAATGCCTTTGATGCAACAGGGGAAGTTTAGGTGGGCAAAATAATTATCCAAACCAGAAATTTAGCCAGGGAAAAATAGATTACTTCTTGTCAAAACTGTCTTAAGATATTTAATGACCACTAATGCTCAGGTTATCAATTATACATATTTGAAGTTGAGACATTAATGAAGTCAATTGGTACACAATGTCAATTGCATACAATAAAGGGTGGGGGGAGATGTACTGCTGCCAAGATTTTCATGATTCAGACAACCCAATGTCATTCCAGTGATGTGACTGGTCTCAAGAAGGGTGTAACTTGGGCAGCCACACAATATGTCAGTGGGGAAAAGCAATGGGGAAGTGAAGTAACTAATCAGACTAAAATTTTTTTTGGAGACCAGTAAAGTTTATGAACTCTGACAGATATGTATCATTCTTCACCGCTGAGCAAACTATAGCATTTTAGTTATGAGTTTTGAAACTAATGAAGTCTAAAATACCCCAAGAATCCTTGAATATTATAGTAATATTACATTATAAGAAGCCATAACTTTATTTTCTTTTTCAGATAAACAGAAGTCAAACACAAGAGTACTTCAAGGTATCTTTCCAACAACTTACATAAAGAAATATTAGAGGGACATGAGTATGGGCCAAAATTAAGGTTTATTTATTTTAATTCCATTGAAAACATTTACAAAAAAATCCACTGTCATGTTTGCAACCCAAATATTATACACTAGAACAATGCAGCGAGACCAGAAAACGAAATAGACTATACCTAGGTTTCGTAGAATTCAATTTTTTATAATGTTTACAAATATTTATGTTTATTTCTAAGCTTTTTTTTTTACCTATTTACATTTTCATAGTTGTGAAAAATTATGGATTTAAGCATTTATTTCTGTTGATTTATATTTTTACAGTTGTGAGAATTCATGGAGGGGTCAGACAATTTTTAATGACAATGCACAATGAGAATCAAAAAGTTAAAGCTTTGTAAGTGTTAAAACACGTTGTCAACATCACATGTCAAAATATTTTAAGTAAATATGCTTACCTCAAACTCTAATTAGTTCTTAAGCAGTATGTTTCTTACTTTGCCTATCTGTACATTTTGACTATCGATAGATATTTTTTATCTTGGTTTTGTATGTGCATCATGAAATCAACATTTAACAACATTTATTAATAAAACTCTAATTCTTCAAACACTAACTATAACAAAACAAAAACAAAAAACCTGTCTACTCTATATTCATTGTCCAAGCTGATACAATAAAAAAAAAATAGAATGCACATTTAAGATTCAGTTTAAATTATCTAAAATGATATGATAAACATAGTTGAAGACTCTTATCAATCCAGTAGTAGCCCTTTAGGAAGGAAGAACATATTCCATTTATAGAATTAGATATACAAATCAACTGTGGCTAAACATTTCAAATTCCTTCAGTCTGTGTGTATGGTTAAAGTATAGCTACTATTTTTGGCCAATTACTTAAGATCCAGAAAGTATGCTGTAAATAATCTTACAGTATGATAGAAATTCTGCCCTAAATGACATTTCTTGAGAGCTATTAAATAATAAAAAAATAAATAAAAATGCTCTACCTGAACTAGTTTAAGTCATTGCATTTTTCTAAAGAGTTTTCATGCTTTTTAAAGAAATTCTATTGGAGTGGGGGAAGGGAAGTATTCTAACAACTAAAGTGTATAAATATAGGTTACCATTAATCAGAAACTGATCTCACGGGTGTGCTGTGGAAGACTCAGGGCATGTCTACACTTACTGGGGATCGACGCTGTGGCACGGGGGGGGGGAATCTCATACTGAGTGGCACAGAGTTGTTTACATTTCTTGAGCTTCACTCTGATTGAGAAGGTATTTTAACAATTACTAAAAGTCTTCTTGTAAAGTTTTGTAGTGGTCCTTATTACACCCATCTTCAAAATGAAACACCTCAAAAAATAAGCCTTTTTGCGCCACTCAAGATGCACTCTGTTGGAGAGGTGTGGGGAAAGGTGAATATATTTGCACAGGTGATATAATGTATACAAATGTTTTCAATGTATACGATGAATACAAATGCCAGAAGTAAGAGGAACAAGCAGGATGAACTGTAAGTCATGGTATATGAAGAAAATGATGATTTTGTTGGCATCACAGAGACTTGGTAGCACAACTGCCATGATTGGAGAACCAGCATTGAGGGACATACCTTGTTCTGAAAAGAGGAGGTGGTGTTGCTTTTCGTCAAGGATGTATACGCTTGCTCCAAGGTCCAAGGGGAAGTGAGTGACAGACCTACTGAGTGTCTCTGGGTGAGGATAACAAGAGAAAAGAACAGTACCAATGTTATGGTGGGGGTCTACTATAGACCACCAAATCAAGAAGAGGAAGTTGATGATTCATTCTACAAGCAGGTTACAAATTAGCCAACACACAAGTGAGCTAGTATTAATGGGAGATTTTAACTTCCCTGATATCTGTTGGAAGACTATTGAAGCAAATCATAATACGTCCTGCAAATTCTTAGTGTATGTAAGGGACAGCTTTCTGATTCAAAAAATTGAGGAAACACCCAGGAGGTCATCCATTTTGGATCTTGTTTTGCCCAACAGGGATGATTAGTTGCACATGTGAACACGGTCGGGAATTTGAGAGGAAGTGGTCATGATCTGATAGAATTCAAGATCCTAAGGAAAACAGGACCTAAGAACACTGGACTTCAGAAAGGCAGATTTCAACCAACTCAGAGAATTAGAAGGCAAGGTCCTATGGAAAAAACAATTAGGAAGAAAAGGAGTTGAAGGGGGTTGGCAGTTCTTAAAAGATATAATACTAGAGGCTCAACATCAAGCTACTCCAACACAGAGGAAAGATTAGAAGAGCCACAGGAAGCCAATGTCCACACAAGGAGCTTTTTAGCTATCTAAAACCCAAAATGGATACATATAGGAAATGGAAGGGGGGGCATGTCACCAAGGAAGCATACATGGGAATAGCATGAGCATGCAGGGACAAAATCAGGAAACCCAAGGCAAAGAATGAATTACAGCTGGCAAGGAATGTTAGAGAGAACAAGAAGGGGTTCTTTGAATATGTCAGAAAAAAGGAAAGATCAAGGATGGTGTGGGCCCCACTGCTCAATGGAGAAGGTAAGCTGATAAAAGAATATGCTAGGAAGGTAGATCTGCTCAATGCCTACTTTGCATCAGTCTTCTCACAAAAAATAACATGTGACCAGATGACTAGCAAAGTTACCACAGACAATAAAGGGGGAAGGGATGCAGATCGAGATAAGTAAGAACATGTCAGATCTTTTGACCAATATGAATGAATTCAAACCAGTGGAGCCGGATGCTATTCACCCAAGGATATTGAAGAAATTATCTGAAGAAATCTCGGTGCCACCAGCAATATTATTTACAAACTCACGGATGACAGGAGAAGCCCCGGAAGACAGGAGAAAAGCTAACGTAGCACCCATCTTTAAAAGGGGGAAAAGGAGAAGCCGGGGAACTATAGATCCATCAGCCTGAATTCAATACCTAGGAAGCTACTAGAGCAATGCATAAAACACTGAATTTGTAAATACCTGGAGGATGAAGGGGTGATCACTGGCAGCCAGCATGGATTTACCAAGTCATGCCAAACCAGGTATCTTTCTCTGACAAGGTAACTGATTTGGATAGGGGGAATACAGTGGACATAATACACCTGTACTTCAGCAAGGCTTTTGACATAGTTCCACATGACATTCTGATAAGTAAGCTGGAGAAATGCAGGCTAGACAGATTAACCATTAAGTGGATACATAATTGGTTAAACAATCACAAACAAAGAGTAACTATTAATGGAATGATGTCAGATTGGAGGGAGGTCTCAAGCGGGGCTCCACAGGGATCTCTTCTGGGTCTAGTGTTGTTTAACATCTTGTTTGACATCTGGATGTAGGTAGAGAGAGCATACTGATCAAGTTTTCAGATGACAGAAAGCTGGGGAGGAGAGGTTGCAAATACTTTGGAGGATAGAGCTAAAATTCAGAGGGATCTTGATAAACTGGAGAACTAGGCTATCAACAACAAAATGAATTTTAACAAAGACAAATGCAAGGTGTTACACTTAGGGAAGAAAAAACAAATGCACAAATACATATTGGGGAGAAAACTGACTTGGCAGCAGTGCTGCTGGGAAGGATCTGGGAGCTGTGGTGGATCACAATCTCAACATGAGTCAGGAATATGATGCTGTTGCAACAAAAGCAAATGCAATTTTAGGTTGTATTAACAGAGGCATAGCATGCAAGTCACAGGAGGTAATAGTACCACTCTACTCGGCACTGGTTAGGCCTTAGCTTGAGTACTGTGTACAATTTTGGTCACCAATGTCTAGAAAGGATGTGGAGAAAGTGGAAAGGATCCAAAAGTGAGCAACAAAGGTGATCAAAGGGATGGAATGCAAGCCATATGAGCAAAGACTGAGGAACTGGGTATGTTTAGTTTTGAAAAGAGGAGATTAAGGAGAGACATGATAGCAGTATTCAAATACTTGAAAGGCTGCCATAGAAAAGATGGAGAAAAATTGTTCTCTTTTACCACAGAGTGGAGGCCAAGAGGCAATGGGTTCAAACCACAGCATAGCAGATTTAGATTAAATCTCAGGAAAAACTTCCTAACTCTAAGAACAGTAGGACAATGGAACAGGAGGCTGTGGAAGCTTCTTCACTAAAGATTTTCAAGAGGCAGCTAGATAGCCATCTATCTTGGATGATTTAGACAACTCCTCCTGCATCTTGGCAAGGGGTTAGACTAGATGATTACTGTCGTCCCTTCAAACCCTATGATTCTGTGGTGGTGGCGTCCAGG
This sequence comes from Trachemys scripta elegans, assembly GCF_013100865.1. Classification (NCBI taxonomy): domain Eukaryota; kingdom Metazoa; phylum Chordata; order Testudines; family Emydidae; genus Trachemys; species Trachemys scripta. The sequence goes on along the minus strand of NC_048302.1, from coordinate 98,655,431 downwards.
AATTAGATGGTTTTCAGATGAAATTATCAGAGATTCATCTAATAGCAAAATGCCAGCTTCCCAGAGATCCCCTGACCTGCTTACTTAATGCTTCAGTGAAGAATCTACATTTTAAACAGGACAGCAAATTAATTACTTTATTATTAGCAGCAAAGACTTTGTATTGCATATTATTAGAAAAAATGTGAGTTTTCCCCCTGTGAAATTGTGGTATAGTCAAATGTGGACTGTCCTTGTCATGTGACGAGCTTTCACACCAAGTACATACAAAAGAGAAATGCCAAAAAGAGGAGAGAGATTTAGAAAATTTGGTCACCCCTTTTAGCATACTCAGGGAGAGGGGGGCTCCCCAGCCAGCAAGCCAGCATCTTTAGCCAGGTTCTTGGAATATGAATTTGATCCTGAACCCACTACATTGTGCATTACTTAATGTTTTATTGTAACTTTGCCTTAATAAAAAGTTTTTTAAAAATGAATAAGCTTGCTTACAGTCATCACATCACAGACTGTTGCAAGAAAAAAAAATCAACATATTTGCATTGTAGAAAAACTGGCAAAGACCACTGTAACAAATGTGCTATAACATTTCCATTTAAAATACTGTTTGCAGTTGCTCATTGCTTTCTGAAACTTCATCTTTGGAAATAAAATTTTCCAGCCCTGGTCTCTGTCCAAGTTTTGTTTATTTAAAGTCTGAGCAAAAGTAGTTCAGTAATTTGACTATGAGAAGAGTACTATTTAAAAAATTTAAATTGGCAGGGATCAGGGCCAGCTCCAGGTTTTTTGCTGCCCCAATCAAAAAAAAAAAAGTCGCCCCTTGAAAAGTGCTGCCCCAAGCACATGCTTGGGACGCTGGTGCCTAGAGCCGGCCCTGGCAGGGATGCAGCAGGGGTAAGATACAGGAACGGAGCCGCAGCCAGGGCTCAAGCCTGGGAGCTGGGGCCACAGCTGGGGGCGGGGCTGGGTGGCGCTCCTTCCCTGCCTCCATGGGGGCTAGCCCCAGGCCCCACGATGCCTACCTGAATGTACCTCTGCGCCAGGGCACACCGCAGTTTTGGAACCTCTGATCTACATTGTACTTCCCTAGTTTGTTTATGAGAATGTCGTCCGAGACAGTATCAAAAGTCTTACTAAAGTCAAGATATACCACATCGACTGCTTCCCCCCATCCACAAGGCTCATTACCCTGTCAAAGAAAGCGATTAGGTTGGTTTGACATGATTTGCTCATGACAAATCCATGCTCACTGTTATTTATCACCCTATTATCTTTTAGGTGTTTGCAAATTGATTGCTTAATTATTTGCTCCATTATCTTTCCAGGTACTGAAGTTAAGCTCACTGGTCTGTAATTCCCCAGGTTGTGCTTATTTCCCTGTTAATAGATGGGCACTATGTTTGCCCTTTTCCAGTCCTCTGAAAGTTCTCCCGTCTTTCATGACTTTTCAAAGATAGTCACTGATGGCTCAGATATCTCCTCAGTCAATGAGTATTCTAGGATGTATTTCATCAGGACCTGGTGACTTAAAGACATCTAACTTGTCTAAGTAATTTATAACTTAGATCCTTCCTCATTTTCACTGGCATTCACTATATTAGACATCCAATCACTATTAACTTTTTTGGTGAAAACCGAAACAAAAAAGTCAGTTAGCACTTCTGCCATTTCCACATTTTCTGTTATTGTTCTCCCCCTTCCCCCTCCCATTGAATAATGGGCCTACCCTGCCCTTGGTCTTCCTCTTGCTTCTAAGGTATCTGTAGAATGTTTTCTTGTTACTCTTTATGTCTCTAGCTAGTTTAAACTTATTTTGTGCCTTGGCCTTTCTAATTTTATTCTGACATACTTGTGTTATTTGTTTATATTCATCCTTCATAATTTGACCTAGTTTCCACTTTTTGTAGGGCTCTTTTGTGAGTTTCAGATCATTGAAGATGTCCTAGTTAAGCCAGGGTGGTCTCTTGCCAAACTTCCTATCTTCCTATTGTGATAGACCCAGATCAGTTGGGAACAGCAGAGTAGCAGAAGGGAGATATACTGGCCACTGGATGAGTAGTTTTCTGTTCCCTGAGTGACCAGAGCAGGGGCTGCTCCAGGCTAATAGACCACCTGACTCCAATTAACCTGCTAAGAGTCAGGTGAGGCAGTTAAGCACCTGACTCTAATTAACGCCCCTCTGATGCTATAAAAGAGCTCACTCCACCCAAGCCAGGGGGAGCTACAGGAGAGGAAGTATGTGTGAGGAACTGGGAGCAAGAAGCTGAGAGTGAGTAGGTATACTGCTGGAGGACAGAGAAGTACAAGTGTTATCAGACATCAGGAGGAAGGTCTGGTGGTGAGGACCAAGAAGGTGTTGGGAGGAGGCCATGGGGAAGTAGCCCAGAGAGTTGTAGGTGTTGTGCAACTGTATCAGGAGGCACTCTAAACAGCTGCAGTCCACAGGGCCCTGGGCTGGAACCTGGAGTAGAGGGTGGGCCTGGGTTCCCCCCATATCTCCCAACTCCTGATCAAACACTGGAGGAATTGACCTGGACTATAGCTTCTACCAGAGGGGAAGGTCTCTGGACTGTTTCCTGACCCACAGGGTGAATCTGTGAAGGGAACAAATCTGCCAATAAGTGCAGGACCCACCAAGGTAGAGGAGGAACTTTGTCACACTATGCAGTGGGATAGTTTGCTTAATAATGTCTCTAAGGCCTGGTCTACACTACGACTTTAATTCGGATTTATCAGCTTTAATTCGAATTAACCCTGTAACCGTCCACACAACGACGCTATTTAATTCGATGTAAAGGGCCCTTTAAATCGATTTCTGTACTCCACCCCAACGAGCGGAGTAGCGCCAAAATCGATTTTAGCAATTCGAATTAGGGTTAGTGTGGCCGCAATTCGATGGTATTGGCCTCCGGGAGCTATCCCACAGTGCATCATTGTGACCGCTCTGGACAGCAATCTGAACTCGGATGCACTGGCCAGGTAGACAGGAAAAGCCCCGCGAACATTTGAACTTCATTTCCTGTTTGCCCAGCGTGGAGAGCACAGGTGACCACAGATACCTCATCAGCACAGGTAACCATGCAGGCTGATAATCGAAAAAGAGCACCAGCATGGACCGTGAGGGTGGTACTGGATCTGATCGCTGTATGGGGAGAGGATTCAGTGCTTGCAGAACTTCGTTCTAAAAGACGAAATGCAAAAACTTTTGAAAAAATTTCCAAGGGCATGATGGAGAGAGGCCACAATAGGGACTCTGAGCAGTGCCGCGTGAAGGTCAAGGAGCTCAGACAAGCCTATCAAAAAACAAAGGAGGCAAACGGTCGCTCCGGGTCAGAGCCGCGGACATGCCGCTACTACGCCGAGCTGCATGCAATTCTAGGGGGGGCTGCCACCACTACCCCACCTTTGTTCGTGGATTCTGGGTCGGGGATAGTCTCGACGCCTGAGGATTCTGCCGATGGGGTAGAGGAGGAGGAGGAGGAGGAGGATGAGCTTGCAGAGAGCACACAGCACTCCCTTCTCCCCAACAGCCAGGATCTTTTTATCACCCCAACTGAAGTACCCTCCCAAGCCTCCCAAGCCAGTACCCAAGACTCTGACCCCATGGAAGGGACCTCAGGTGAGTTTACCTTTTAAAATATAAAACTTGTTTTAAAAGCAAACGGTTTTTAATGATTACTTTGCCTGACTTTGCATTCGCGGTCAGTTCAGCTACTGGAAAAGTCTGTAGCTACTGGAAAAGTCTGTTAACGTGTCTGGGGATGGAGCGGAAATCCTCCAGGGACATCTCAATGAAGCTCTCCTGGAGGTACTCCGAAAGCCTTGCCAGAAGGTTTCTGGGCAGTGCATCTTTATTCCCTCCTCCATGGTAGGACACTTGACCACGCCATGCTTGCAGCAAGTAATCTGGTATCATTGCCTGACAAAGCCTGGCAGCGTATGGTCCCGGTGTTTGCTGGCATTCAAGCAACATCCGTTCCTTATCTTGTTGTGTAATCCTCAGGAGAGTGATATCACTCCTGGTAACCTGGTTGAAATACGGGAACTTAATTAAGGGGACAGAGGTGGCCGTTCCCACTGGGCTGTTTGCCTGTGGCGGAAAATAAATCCTTCCCTGCAGTTAGCCAAGCGCAGATGGGAAATTGGCCCTGAGTTTTTCGCGTTTGGCTAGCAGGGATCTTCCCTGTTACCAGCCACGCGGTGGGGGGAGGGTACCGTGATCATCCCAGAGAATTCATGGCGAGGGGGGGGGGGTTAGTTTGTTTTCTGGTGCTGCTGAATGTTAACAGAAAAACCGCAGCACTCTACTTGCCTGAAGGGGCCCAGACAAGCCCCACCACACTGCCCCCCCCCCCAACTGGCTGAGATTGGCCAGGCTTCTGCAGCACTCTACAAGCTATGCTTGGTATGTGGGAAAGGACGGCGCAGAAGCTTACCATGGCCGCATGCAAGCCGAATTCTGGTGCCCAGACCTGTGATCTCTAGCAGCAAAGCCACAGGCACTCAGCATTAAGAGGCAAAATGCGACCTTGCACAGAAATCACATGTGCTATGTAATGTGAACAGTGTTGGTCACCGTGAAAGAGTATAAGCATTGTTCTGCAAAATGTAGCTTTTAAAACAATTCTCTCTTTTTTCCCCTCCCTACAGCAGCTGCAAATTCCTCAAGCCTCCCTCCTCCATCCCGAAGGTTATCACAGATAAGGCGTCGTAAGAAGAAGACGCGAGACGAGATGTTTTCGGAAATTATGCAATCCAGCAGGAGTGACAGAGCTCATCTGAATGAGTGGAAGGAAACAGTTTCAAAGTATAGGAAAGAAGTCAGTGAACGTGAGGACAGGAGGGACCAACGTGAGGAGAGGAGAGACGATCGAGATGAGAGATGGCGGCAGGAAGACCAGAGGATGAAGGATGCAACGCTGGGGCTGCTCCGGCGTCTGGTGGAGGTTCAGGAACGGCTGCTGGAAAACAGACTGCCGCTTCAGCCCCTGTTCCACCCTCCACCCTCCCCATGTTCCGTATCCTCCTCACCCAGACGTGTAAGAACGCGGGGGGGGAGGCTCCGTACACCTTCCCATTCCACCCCAGTAGACAGCCCAAGCAAAAGGCTGTCATTTTTTTAACCTTTTCTTAGCTGTCTGGCGTTGCAAGCTTCCACAGGGCTATCGCCACGCGCTTCTCAACTGTGAGGGCTGCTCTCATCTTGGTATTCTGGCGTTTCAGGGCAGGGGACAGCAAGTCACAAAGTTCCATGAAAGTGCCCTTACACATGCGAAAGTTCCGCAGCCACTAGGAATCGTCCCAGACCTGCAACACTATGCGGTCCCACCAGTCTGTGCTTGTTTCCCTTGCCCAGAATCGGCGTTCCATGGATAGAATCTGCCCCATTAACAACATTATCTCCAAAGCACCGGGGCCCGTGGTTTCACAGAATTCTGTGTCCGTGTCCATGTCCTCATCATGCTTGTCGCTGCGCTGCCGCCGCCGCTGCCTCCTCTCCTCGTTTTTCTGGTCCTGGCTGAGCATAAACTCCACGAGAACGCGCGAGGTGTTTGCAATATTCATGAGTGCTGTCTTGACCTCAGCGGGCTCCATGCTTGCCGTGGTATGGAGTCTGCAGTGTTCACCCACCCAGGAAAAAAGGCGCGAAAATGGTTGTCTGCCGTCCGTTGCTTTCATGCAGGGAGGGAGGGAGGGAGGAAGTGAGGCTGTACCCAGAACCACCTGCGACGATGTTTTTTGTCCCATCAGGCACTGGGATCTTAACCCACAATCCCAATGGGCGCGGGAGACTGCGGGAACTATGGGATAGCTATGGAATTGCTACCCACAGTGCAACGGTGCAGAAATCGACGCTAGCCCCGGTACTTGGACGCACACCACCGAATTAATGTGCTAGTGTGGCCGCACTCATTTCGACTTTATACAACCTGTTTCTCAAATCCGAATTATCTAAATTCGGATTAATCCCGTAGTGTAGACATACCCTAAGAAACTATCAACACTCTTGAACTGTTTTTCCCCTTTGACTCGCTTCCCATGGGATCTTACCTACCAACTCCCTGAGTTTGCTAAAATCTGCCATCTTGAAATCCATTATCTGTATTGTGCTTTTCTTCCTCCTACCATTCCTTAGAATCAAGAACTCTACCATTTCATAATCACTTTTACCTAAGCTGCCTTACACTTTCAAATTCTCAACCAATTCTTCCCTATTTGTCAAAATCAAATCTAGAGCAGCTTAGGAGATACTTTTGTAAGGAACTCTAAGGGGAAGGAGTAGAAAGACCAAGCGTGATATTAACTGAAACAAATTTCTGACTTTTAAAAAGTCCACAGCTAAAGAGTAATTCTAAGCATGCGCTAAAAAAATGATCATTTGCACAAATATTAGTAGGTTCAGGTGCTGAAGCATGTACTGTATTCAGATCCATGTAAACAGAGTAAAAGATGACCAAGATAGGAATTACTAACTATTGTTAGATTTTATTGTTTCATTATCTATATTTTCCATTGTGAGTACAATCCAAGACACATTGTAAAGCTAACAGGCCTAGAAATTGATCTATATTATATCTTTAAGTCCATTTGCAATGCTTTTTTCTTTATTAGAAATACTTAAATTATCTTTTAAAAGTTCTAATCGCTCTACTCTCCACAACAAATGTGAACAAGAAAGCAGTGCACAGGAAACAAAATTGATTTTAAGCTATTTCTGCGTCAAGATTCAGTGGGACAGTTTGGAGAAGTAAAAATATATTTGAGAATTATGAAATATTCATGAGTATCATGTGACAAAATATTGCTCAATGTTTACTCTTTCTGTTGCAAAATGCTCATCTTTTAGAATCCAATCCTTCCACCTTTACTCCTTTTGAATAATACCTCAGCCTGAAAGAAATCCCAATAGAAATACTTGAGGAATAAGGCTCCTTGGAGTAAGCAACTACTCAGCCTGAATAAGCAGAATATGGCCCCAAGTAATTCACTTCAAGGGTAGAATTAGTTCAGTGAGGTTTGCCTAGCTGCTGCAACAGCATTTGTGCATAGTTATACACACTGTGTCTTGCCTAGTGCTTTAAAAAGTTTCATAATTACTATACAGGTTTTTCAAAAACCAAAGTTCATTCACCATCTGCTAATGCTTCCACAGATGCATGGATTGTTTACAAGAAGTCTGTATAAAGCTGTCCAAACTTCTGAAAATAATTCCCCATTAAGGAAGCAAATAGAAAACAAAACATAAAAACATTCAAGAAAAATAAAGGGTAACAATTTTTTTAAGATTTAAAAAAAAAAAGTGCACAGACGGATTCCAACTTCCTACCTGGCTGCTCAAATAAAACTAATAGTTCTAAAAGATTACAAAACAGGGAATCGGATTCACCATTAAAAGATATGCCCATTAAAGTAGACTCTACTTAACATCAACAGTAAATGTTAACCACACACTATTAACTGCCTATTTGTCAAAGCCTTACAGTGCTACTGGTGTATTATATTACAGACAAGAACTAATATAATATAAATGAGTTAATAGTCATAGTTTTCCTAGATTTCCATAACTCGTCCATTAGTTATCTTTAATGAGCGATCTGATCTGATAGATGTTAAAGAAACATCAGCTGAATAAGAAAATCCTCAGACAGCACGGGGGATTGGGGCTGGTTTCCTTTGCGAGACGCCCACGCATCAGACGCTCTTGAAATTAACAAAGTGGCAGGCCGGAGCCGAACACATTATACTTTGGGGAGTTACACACACGGAAAAAAATCACCCCAAATCCTTGCAAGTAATAAACTTGCAAGCTCGCTTCCCCCCCGCTCCCCCGGACTTACCTCTGTGCTTTGGAAGAGACAAAGCTGGAGGGAGAAGGAGGAAAGTAGCACTTTAAATTCCCCTTTTGTCTATCCTACTTTCTCTTCCTTGTCCCCTCCTCACCTTCCGCTACCCTCTGATTTGCCCTAGAAGGCGGCGCGCTCGCGAGGTCCCATCGGGGTTCGGCACCGGGCGCCTGTCTGGGCAGGGAACTCCAGAAAGGCGTTGCTTGCAGCACCAGGTGAGGAAGGGAGCGGCCATGCCGGAAGAGCCTCCTGCTCAGCACCTGGGACAGGAGAGCAGCCCGCCACCAGGCCCGGCGCCGGGGAGTAACCCTACGCGCAGAGCCCTAGCGGGGGCGGATGCTGCGGGCGTGCTGGCTTGGCAGCGTATTTGCGAGCGTGCAGAAGGAAGCGAACTTGCAGTCACAAGCTTTTGCTTTGTGAAAGTTTGCTGCTGCAGCTAATTAACGATGGCTTCACGCATGCCTGGGTGCTGAGACACTTCCAATGCATCAGTAGCAGCATGCTGAAAAAGGTCAGGCTGTTAACACTCAGATCCCCCTTCTCCAGGGGAGCCTGCTCCTTACACCTTATGGGATGCATCTGCCACTTACCAGCAGCCCTTTGGCTGCAGCTGGCATGGATGGAGGTATTATCAAACCCCAACTCCATGCCCCTGTTACTGTCATGTGTGCACATAACCCAACTGATAAACAAGAAACTTTCCTTTTACCAACCTGAAGAGCCTTTAATTCTTGGTTTGAAGCTCCAGGGAGAGTGCAGGGGGGAACTGCGTTTGGCCCTTAGCAAACATGGTGTGCATCACTGTGTCATACAGATCCTTGCTTTCTGGATGTTAAAGCTATCGTTGGCCACAGGTTTGTTACGCCGGCAGTTGAGCTATCTAGAACATCACACTTGTCTACTGCACACTATGAAACCTCCCTGTAGCAGCAGCAGCTCAGGAATAAAATTCCCCTAGTGCAGTGGTTCTTCAAATTTTTTAGGCTGTCTACCCCTTTCCAAATAACGTAGTTTACCTTGTACCTCCATCGGAGATAGGGTCATAAATATACCTATGAAAATGGTGGGGGAGGGAGGTCTGTAAGGGATAACATGATCTGTTGTTCACCATGACGGTATTTTTCTCACATACCCCCTGACGAGCGCTCATGTACCCTAGAGGTATGCATATCCCAGTTTGAAAACCACTGCCCTAGGGCAAAAGTCCAGAGCACTACAACTTGAGCTAAAGAACAATTAATCTCCATTGGTATAAGTAGAATATTACCTAGTCCACACACTTTAGCAGTCCTTATAGCAACCACAGCGCAGGCTCTAGGCACCAGCAAATCAAGCACATGCTTGGGGCGGCATTCCGAGTTTTTTTTTTTTTGCTTTGGCAGTTGCCCTGAGCACCCAGTAGAAGGCAATGGTACATATGCAGACCAGGCCGTTAATTACACTACTAGGTTTTGGTTTGCAGGATTACTTGCTAAATATAAGTGTTACAAAACAGTTCATACACGCTGCACCTTCCTTCTCCACTTCCAGGAATGTAACTGTAACATTCCTAGAAGTGGAGAAGGAAGCTGCAGCCTCCCTTAGATTTATTTAGTTTTACGTTCACTGATTTATACCATTGCCTGCTTTTTCATCAGCTCCGAATGAATGCATGCAAAACATCAAAACAAGCAAAAGGAAGTCTGAGTTGATGTTGATGTACTTGTCAGTCAGTGTGACCAGAAGTGACCACTGTATCAAAAAAAGCAAAAACAAGGAATGCACAGGAATGTGTAAGATAAAGCAGACATTCCCATAACTTGCATATTCTTACAACTTATTCTAGATCATCAGGACTAAATTAGACTCCATATACATATCAATCAGCAGGTAAGATTAAATCCAAGGGAATCCAATGAATGACTGCAAGGAAGTACAAATGTACATAATTTCTGCATCTGGCCCCTTGAATTTAGCTGAGTACAGGCGTTAAATACACTTTTAAACAAGTGCAAACTGTCCTTGGGAGTTACCGCTTTAAATCTCATATTTTCTTTACTTTGGTCAGCACTACTTCTAGAAAGAAGGAGGAAGAGAAAGTGCTCCTTTCTCAGACCATTGTGGTTTAGTTTCTAATACCACACAGGATACTATAATTTAATATTTTATTGTTTTAATCAGGGACCAAGTTGGGGGGAAATGGAAATACTGTTCTAAGCTACCCAGTTTCCCTGCTCCAGCTTCCATCCCATCCATGTTTCTGAACAGAATCTTTATTTACAGTTCTACTCCCCTCTCCACAGCTTCCGGACCCAGGAGCCATTTCCCCAGACATCCATTTACACCCTCCTCTGTTTGGCTTCACACTGGCACTGTACAGCACTGCAACTTGCTGCGGTCAGGGGTGTGAAATTGCCCCCCCCCCTCCCCCGAGCGCAGCGCTGTAAAGCGCCAGTGTGATCAGAGCCTGCAGCGCTACACGCTCACTTGCAGCATTGCAAGCTACTCCCCTCGGAGAGGTGGAGTACTTACAGCGCTGTGAATTCCCGAGTGTAGCCAAGGCCTATGAGCCTTTGCCCCAGTTCCATTACTATTCCCATTCCTCTGCATGTGCGTCTCCCTAACTCACACAGCACAGGTGGCTTGGGCTATGTCAGATGGAGGCAGATCCTGCTAACATGAGTGGGTCAGCAACTGCAGTTCCTTCTGGTAGAAAAAGTGCTACAGCCATCTGAGAATGGGATTTTGACTGCCTCTGGATTGGCCAGTATCACCAACATTAGTCCTGGGGAAACGGCTAGGAAAACAGAAAGCAAATGTAGTCTCCATCTCAGTGAGGTGGGTATGTTGGGATTCCCTCCAAGACCTCTTTCCACTTGGCTTCCTAAGAACTCAGTTTGACTCAAGACTTGGTCCCTCACGTATCTGTATTTGGTATACAGAAATGCAACACTGACTAGACTGAAACCCAGGGGGGTGGATGCAGGGTCATCATCGATCTAAAGTTACACAGAAACCCTCTCCTTTTATATACATTTACACATCTCATTGCATGTACTATACATTGCATCACACATTTTGGGATTGGCTTGGTTACTTTGTAGGAACCAATGCCTGTACAGCATGCTCTGTCCATGTTCCACCTACTCTTTACTTTATCTTTACATTCCCGACTATCTGGTCCATTGTTATCTTGTTCATAAATGGTTCCCTGGGTGTTCCCTGCCCTTATCTTAGCTAGTTCAGACATTCTGTCTCTTAGCTCCCTGACCCATTTACCTGTCTTTTAGTTAGCACAAACATTCTGTTTTCAGCATGCTGATCTATTTAACTCCCTAATCCTGTCTTCCAAGAAATGAGGCCTTTCCCTTGTTTCATTACTCATGTCAAGCCAGGCCTACAGGATATACTCTATATATTCACATAACCACCAATTTCAGCTCTAGGGGCAGAATTTTAAAGATATTTACATGCCTAAAGATTCAGATAGTGCACAGTGGGATTTTCAAAAATGCCTAGATGTCTAAGTCATATTGAAATCAATGGGAGGGTGCCCAGGTGCTTTGGAAAATCCTAATAGGTGCCATTCCGAATCTTTAAGTGCCTAAATACCATTCAAAATCTGCCCCCAGGTTTAAAAAACACAATTTAATTCTGTTTCCTAAATCTGCACCATGCAAGCAAATGTGGTGCAAGAAAATCTCACTCAGCCGCATGCTGTGCCCTTTGCTATCTTTCATAATGTATAAAGATTACCTTGGAAATGTATTCATTATTTTGCTTTGACATTTTTCATTAACATTTTTCTTGCTGTTAGTTGCAACCTAGTCCCGTATCCCATTGTACAGTCATCAGTGTCTTGCGAGTGGACCCAATCACTGGGTCTCATGTGGTTCCATGCCACCCTCTCCAGTCTCATTTTACCCCTTCTTGTGAGTCCAAGGTTCATCAGTATTTCAGGCTGGGCAGAGTCCCTCCTACCCACTCTCTCTTTGAAGTCCTTCTCAGGTGTGCCAATGGTCTGGTTCCTTGCACAGCGGAATCTTGTTCTTAAGTATAGTCTCTGTCTCTCTACCATGTGCTCCACCTCCTTCCCACAAGTCCCTGTGTGGAAAAAACATTGGTCCTGGGGTGGGCCAGCAGTTAAGAGAAAACCCAAGTCAAGGATCCCAGATCACAGCCTTGATGGCTTCTCAGTGATAGTCCTTTCTCGGGCAGAGAAGTTGTCTGGAATACATTACCACAGCAAGTTTAGACCTGTGCAATCACAGTGCTAATATCTTCACTCACAGCACAACATAGGTTCATAAATTGATACCAGATATCAAGAGAAGAGACGTTGATGTTATTTGGTCACAGTACATATTTTTCTTTCTTGTTTTGATAGGTGTAAACTCTCCAATCTCTGTTCTGTCCTACTTAGTTGAATACCTGTGTCTGCATAAATTGAATGTACAGTAAGATCACAGCATATTCTAATTTAGAGTATATCTACCCATGTCTGCACTTAATTTTTTCTGACTAAACCTCATGCCTCCCCATTAATATCAGACAACCTGAAGTTGTTCTGCACTTACATTATATATATTTTGCTGTTTATATGCTATTCACAATTTGCTATAAAGTTAATTTGTATGTGTGGGGAATGTGTGTTATTTTATGACTTAAGACCTACATGATTTTTTTCTTCTTTTTAATAGAAGTGAAAAAGCTTAGTTATCAGATTCTAGGATCTCTCTCGATTGGATGACTAAAGAATATTGTAAGTTCTCTGTCATTGTGATAAAGCAGAGCTAAAAAAATCTTTACAAAAATCAAAAAGGAAGTTGCATTCCACTAACCTGATGCAATTCAGATATGATGTAAGGGACAACACTATTTTAAGAGCTGACAGGCTTGAAAACTCCAGAGATTTTATTATCTGATAATATCCCCTTCCCTTGAGTTTCTATACTACTATCAAAATTATTTGAGAGGTAGTGGGTTTTTTTTTTTAAGTATATGGAGATAAAATTGTCAGTTTAGAAATTAATTCTATGCAGAAGTTGCAAGGCTTTTACTGTTTCACTAGCAATTGTTGATTAACATATTTTATACATTGAGCAAACAAACCAAACATCTACAAAAAAAAAAAAAAAATAGAGAGCAAGCAGGGAGATATTGGGGCTGTTCTAGCCTAAAATATACACAGACCTTTAAAGAAGGTTATGCAGACCTTTAAAGAAGGTTATACATGAAGGAATGTACAGATGTCTGCCTCTAAATGCAACTATACTCACTAATTTAGCCCTTAAAACACCTTCATTCTCAATAATTGGCAACAAGCATGATTTGTTTTGCACACTATCTAGTCCATAAGAGTGGCCCACCCAAACCGGGTGACCCTATGTTTAAGTAACTAGTAAATATTGACATGTAAAATACACAGGGGTAGATCCTCCTCTGATGTAAATGGTCATAGCTCCATCACCTGAGGATCTGCTCCAGACTTCCTCTGTCAGAGGTTTGCTCTAGGATTTGAGAGATCATTAAACTAGCACTACATTACTCTAGTTTATTCAGTCAATTTATAACACTGAGAAAAATCTTCCAATACACATACGTTTGCTTAAAACCACAGCCAGAGAAAAACAGGTTATAAACTTCTATGTCCTGCCTATTACATTTAAGAACTCCCCCAAAATTGATTAAATACTCTAACAATTATCTCCAGTTATAATTTAGGGGAAGCAATTACCTCTCCTGTTATTGTACCCACAGATCTGATACTCTAAATTAGGGCTGCCAACTGTTTCCAATTTACAGGAGGATCAAAGTTTTTGGTAGCTTTATTATTATTACTATTATTATAAAGTCATTGTGGTCTGGAGGAATGCACACAGAGCTGGGAGGCAGAAAGACTGAATACCAATCTTGGGTCTGCCACTGTGTCTTTAGGGAAGTTAGATTGCCTTTCAGTGTAAGTTTCTCCATCTTTAAAATGGGGATAATAATACTTACCAACATACCTAATAAGGGTGTTCTGAAGATTAGTTAGTGTCTTTACAGTTTTTGGAATGCATCAAGCAGTATAAAATTACTATTATCAATGTCTCAAACAACCAGCAGATACATATGACACTTTTTATGTCTTTTGTGATTCTGATATTAACTGGTATATCATGGTTAATCAAATATTGTATAAACTGACCATGGAAATTAAATAATCTAGCACCATTTTCACAGGAAATATTATAGCATCGTGATTGTGAGGGGGAAAAAAAATTAAAAAGATTTTGCCCCTCAGAAAACATACAGGCAATTGAGCAACCTTAGCACGGAAATGAAAGATAGTGTTGTGATTAAGACACTGGTCTGGGACTCAGGAGAGCTGGGATCAGGTTCTTTGCTTTGCTACACACTTTCTGGATAACCTTGGGCATGTCACTTAGGGACAGACAGGGCCGGCTCCAGGGTTTTTGCCACCCCAAGCGGCGCAAAAAAAAAAAAAGCCGCGATCGCGATCTGCGGCGGCAATTCAGCGGGAGGTCCTTCGCTCCGAGCAGGAGTGAGGGACCGTCCGCCAAATTGCCGCTTAATAGTTGGACCTGCCGCCCCTCTCTGGAGTGGCCGCCCCAAGCACCTGCTTGGCAAGCTGGTGCCTGGAGCCGGCCCTGGGGACAGATTACCAAAGGCATTTGAACACCCTAAAGGTCAAGGTAGGTATCTAGTGGGATTTTCAAAAGTGCCTAAGCTGGTTAGTTGCCAAACTCTCCTGGGTTGCTTTTGTAAATCCCACTAGGCGCCTATCTGCATCTTGGTGCCTAAATATCTTTGAAAATCTATCCCCAATCTACTATGCCTCCGTTTCCTACCTACAAAATGGGGCTAATACTACTTCCTTTCCCCCACATATACCTTTGTCTTGTCTATGTAAGCCCTTAAGGACAGAAACTGGCTCTTTTTACTGTGTTTGTGCAATAGGTCCTGATCTCAGCTGGGGCCTCTAAATGCAACGTAATATATATAAATACAGTGGAACAATTTACCAAAGGTCATAGTAAATTCTCCTTCACTAAATTTTTGAAATCGGGAGTGGATGTTTTTCTAAAAGATCTGCTCTAGGAATTATTTGGGGAGGTTCTATGGCCTGTGTTACACAGGAGGCCATAACAGATTATCACAGTGATCCCTTGTGGCTTTAGAAGCTATTGTTATCAATCTGTCTTTCCTTTTCTAGACGACTGATTCTGCAGGAACAGAATACAACTGTCTTTAGCTTGTTGACACTATCCTTTGTAAAAATCCCTCCTTTAGTAAGCATCTATCCCCTCAAGTCTGAGTCTCTGCTCTCACATGTCCCTTAGATTTGCATGTTTTATTTTATTTCACTTGGTAATTCACTTAAATCCTACTTTCTGTATTTAATAAAATCACTTTTTACTTATTAATTAACCCAGAGTATGTATTAATACCGGGGGGGGGGGGGAGAGCAAACAGCTGTGCATACCTCTCTATCAGTGTTATAGAGGGCGAAGAATTTATGAATTTACCCTGTATAAGCTTTATGCTGGGTAAAACAGATTTATTTGGGTTTTAGACCCCATTGGGAGTTGGGCATCTGAGTGTTAAAGACAAGAATACTTCTGTAAGCTGCTTTCAGTTAAGTCTGCAGCTTTGGGGCAAGTAATTCAGACCCTGGGCCTGTGTTGGAGCAGACGGGCCTGTCTGGCTCAGCAAGACAGGCTGCTGGGGTTCCGAGCTGGCAGGGAAAGCAGGAGCAGAGGTAGTCTTGGTACATCAGGTGGTAGCTTCCAAGGAGGGTTCTGTGATCTAACCCGTCACAAGCATAACATGGTTCCCATTATAAAAGTGAACATGTTTAGGGAAAAACTGACACTTCATGATCATCTCTCTGGGGTAGGATGACATAGCAGCTCTATGTTATACCCCCTTCCAACATTGCTTAGTTGTGCAAACCATCCCATGACTTGACTCTAACTTGCTATATCTGCTTCCTGTGTGTGTATTCAGAGCCAATACTATCACCCCATTACACCATCTTTATACCAATGTAACTGTTGAAATCAATGATAAAATTGGTCTGAGTAGAGAACCAGGATAGGTATTTACTGTTTTTCTTTCTCCTAATGGTCCTGGAAATCTAAAACAGCTCCAGGACAGTGAACTGGGTTATCTTCTGACTTATACACATGGCCGACGAGAGAGGGGGAGAAGCCAGTACAAATTACCGGGGCCCGGCGGTCCGGAAGGGGGCCCGGCTTCCTCCCCCTCCCGTCATCCCTGTTTAGCCGGTCTGCCCTTGCTGGGGAGGCCGAAATTTTTTTTTCCACCGGGGCCTGAACCCATTCTCAGTGGCCCTGCTCATACGTTAGCAGAATTGTTAACCAAGTACCAACTGAAGAAACTGTCTTTAAACTGCACAGTGTTGTTGTTGTCGTCATGTTGGTGCCAGGGTTCAGAGACACAAGGTGGATGAGAATATCTTTTATTGGAAGAGCTCTGTATGAGCTTGAAAGCTTGTCTCTCTCACCAACAGAAGCTGGTCCAATACAAGATATTACCTCATTCACCTTGTCTCTAAATTTCACTCAGAGTTACCCCTCTGAAAGCAATAGGGTTACTTAGGTGTGACCAAGTACCTATGCTGAGGATAAAGGGTTACATAGATATAACTGAGGAGCAACAGTTGACTCACTGCCTTTTTTTTTTAAAAAAAACACAGATTGCTGATGATGCATGAGCCAGTAAGAACCCATCTTGACCTTCAGGTCTCAAAGAGAGGCTGCAGGGCTGGCAGGTAGAAACAAATCCCCATCTTATTTGTTGACTGAGCAAACTTTGTATAGAAAGGTTTGAGACACAGTAAACATAGAAACTTGTAATACCAGTTTTATAGAAATACTTTCCAAAGTGTAATGCTTATAATTAGCCTTATAATAGCCTTTTTTTCTTTATAGACTGTATTTGGTAGAATCCATGATACATCACCCCCCCACCCATCCCTTTCACCTGCACAGAAGAACCTCATGAAAGCAAAGGATGATGATTCTATTCAAGGGGATAGATAGGAAGTTTGCTGTATACCCCAGTTATCCTTTACTATTAGATTCATATTTAAAACAAACTCTCTGCCCATGAATAGCTACTGGAGAGGCAGTGGCTGGGTTTAAAGCAGCTGGTCTTTAAGATTGTGAGATTCTAAAAAGGAACTAAGTGAGAAGAACCCAGTCCACCTGGGAAGCAAAGCTGGAGGCAATCATGAGAGGCCGATGCCACAACAGGGGATAGGCAATCATGTTGCTTTAGAAGTCTGTTCTGCTCATGGGTGGGTGGGGTAAGCCATTTTCAGTCTTGAGTGTTAGGAACAGACTAAAGGAAGCCATTTTAGTCAAAGAGCAGCTGTGATTTTTTTTGCTTTTTTTGCAGTTGAGTTATGCTAACATTTAAGAAATCCTGATTATCCTCAAGTGAGGAGTTTCAAATTTATTAGGACCAGACCCTCAGCTGGCAGAAGTCACTAAAGCTCCACCAAAATTTCGCTGAGCTATACCAATTGACAAGTTCAGGATCTGGCCTCTCATCTCTTCTTCTACCTCTCCATACAGATTGAGTCAAGTTTTCCTCCCACATTGTGTTCTTCTAAGGTATCAGATACCAACAATAAGGGCTACATTCCATTTTTGATGACAATAGCATCGCTGCAAGCAGAGTTTGGCCTTTAGACATTGCGCTTAAAAAAAAAAAAAAAAATGGGTGCTGACAAGTTGAAAACAGAGCTCCTTCATAGCAGGCTTCCAGAGCCTCTCCCATTGCAAAATTTAATTAGACATAATTAAATAAGCACTACACTAATAACTGGATAGAAAAGGCCAATGTTTTTCTTACATAATCAAATGATGTAACACTAACATAAGTCATGCTTAACTAGAAAATATTACCACTGACCTCATCAAAAAGGCAAACCTTGATCCATCAGGAATAAGTCTATTCCAAAAGAACATAATATTGTACCTACTGTAAGAAAGAGAACCAAACATGAACAGAGAAGTCTCATTCCTATACGGGAATAACAATCCTCCTCAGTTAAATAGATAGTCAAGCGTCTTACTTTCCTATTTCACAGTTGTGCTATCCATCTTTCTTTAAGTGAGAATGCGAGATCTGATTTGTCAAACTGTGTCCTAATTCAGCAAAAATCATTTTTATAAATAAAGGCATGGGTAGAACCTCTCTATTCCCCTTGCACCACTGATCCCTCCTTAAGACCCACTTTTGATGCCTGAAAGACACTAGCTATTGTAATGGAAGTAAGAGTACAGTGATGCATATTTATTTTATAAAACAAAAGTGTGTACAGGTGCTCAGGTAGATACGGGCTGGGTATTATCTAGGATGCCAAGTAGGATAGTATAATGTAAGTGTTTTTTTTTTTTTTTTTAAAGTACATATTTTGATTTTATCGTCTTCCTTCACTCTTCCTGTGTTGCTTGTCTTAGGTCCTGCTGTGAACTCCATTGTAACTGCTCAGAGCCACTGAAGTCAATTGGGCTCCATACAGGTCCCTGCAGAGCTTACTGGAGCACTGGAAATCCAACTAAGCTTGTGGGGGCAGAAAATGCATCTTTGGACAGGACTGAACACAATGTTGGTACTACCGTAATACTAACAATAGTTAATAATAAGCTATGGTTACACTAGCTAGAATAGAAATGCAAAAGGAATATAAACCCTCGTACTTCAGAACATAAACTGACCGCTGCCTGGGGTTAGAAAGCAGTTTCCTCTTTGGCCATATTATTGGACAATTGCCCATTATGGAGGTTTTATGGCTTCCTTTGAAATATCTAGTACTGCCCACTGTCAGATACAGGATAGTGGGTTGAATGGACTACTGGTCTGATGAGGTATTTTAATTCCTATGTAATACCTTTATAAGAAGGTTTCTGCTGGTCAGATTGTGCTAGTATGAATTGCTCTCATATAGAAGAGAGCATTTTAACACCAGAGACAGAAAAGTCCTTACAAATATACTCAGATACAAATGGAACTATGAACTCAGCAGAATGCGTTTGTTTACTATCAAGCACTGAACTTTGCATTTAAAAGATGCAGTATAAACATAAATCCTTGTCTCTCCATAGCATGCTGTAACTTACCATCCAACCAGCACAAAGTCCACTTCCTTTATGATCAGCAATGCTTTAATGTTAAGGTATTCTGAAAGGAATGTGTATCTTCAAATGCTAGTACCTTGATCTAACAACCTATTTTGATCCCTACATTTTTATTTTTATTTTTAATTACTCAGATACAAGTTGACATGAATGTTCGTTTACATATTCACTTGAATATCCACTGCTATTCACTCTGACAAATATTTGGTCTGTTTAAACCTCATACAGTTTATGAAAATTAAGTTTGGGGTGAATGCAGAATGAGAAATATCCAGATAAAGATATGTATCGGGGGGTAGCCGTGTTAGTCTGAATCTGTAAAAAGCAACAGAGGGTCCTGTGGCACCTTTAAGACTAACAGAAGTATTGGGAGCATAAGCTTTCGTGGGTAAGAACCTCACTTCTTGCATCTGAAGAGGTTCTTACTCACGAAAGCTTATGCTCCCAATACTTCTGTTAGTCTTAAAGGTGCCACAGGAACCTCTGTCGCTTTTTCCAGATAAAGATGTTATTTCAAAAGGAAAACAAAGACACACAGGAGATGATTGCCTACTCTGTTACACCAATTCGGCACTGGTGTAGATTCACAGAAATCAGAGTTGCAATACTGCAAAACTGCCAAAATGGAATGGAGAACTAGGTTCTAAGGGTGAAACCCTGGTCCCATTGAAGTCAATTAATGAGTTACAGAGAAATATATCAACAAAAAATTACAATTTGAAAGAGCAATGCCCTATCTACTTCAGTGTTCATTCTTGCACTGTTTTGATTTTTCAAACTGGATAGTATCATTGGGTATCATGGTGATGCTTGAGTCAGCAGTGTTTGATGTCTGTAGTAAGACTGAGAGGTCATCTACAGTTTAAAACACCATACAATCAGTTCCATACTTACCTATGACTACATTTTTCAGACTAGCAGATTTTATAACTAAAACTAAAAATATTTTCTAAGTACCTGTTCAGAATTTATCATTATTTTTAACTGCTAGTCTCTCAGATGAAAACCTCTCACCAAATCAGATGAATAGGCCAGTTCTGCTCTTCTGAGGCTGCTGTTTTAGCAACTGGACCTCAGGCATCTTGCCCATTATTGTACAGCCCTTTCATGGGAGGTCTTTATGATTATTACTAGTTAGCACCTACTATATTCATATGACAACATGGTCATATCCTTGTCCCAATCCCAGCTGTCACATGCAGAGGGTGCAGAATCCCCTCTGCATCTACTTCAGGGCTGCCCACGCTGGCAATGTCCCTGAATAAATTTCCCCTTGTGCAGTCCTCCCCGATATGTTACTCAGGATCTTTCAGAACTGGTCTGAAATTAACACAATTAAACTCAATAAAGACAAGTGCCAAATACTACACTTAGGAAGGAAAAAACAAGTACACAACTACAAGATGAGGAATAATTGACTAGGTAATAGTATTGCTTAAAAACATCTGGGGGTTATAATGGTTCACAAACTGAACATGAATCATCAATGTGATGCAGTTGTGAAAGGCTCATATTCTGGGCATATTAACAAGAAAGTCAATCATCCTGCTTTACTTGGCATTAATGAGGCCTCAGTTGGTATATACTATGTAAGAGTAGAATACTCAACAAGCTAATGGAGGAGATATCTGATTATCTTCAAAAAGTCATGGAAGATGGGAGAGGAAAAGGGCCACAATAGTGCCAATCTATAAAAAGGGGAATAAGGACAACCTAGGGAATTACAGACCAGTCATCTTAACTTCAGTACCCAGAAAGATAATGGAGCAAATAATTAAGCAATCAATTTGCAAACACCTAGAAGATAATAAGGTGATAAGTAACAGTCAGCATGTATTTGTCAAGAACAAATTATGTCAAATTATGTCAAACCAACAAAATAGACATTAGTTAGGCTTTTGTTATGGTCTTGCATGACCTTCTCATAAACTAGAGAAATACAACCTAGATAGAGCTACTGTAAGGCTAGTGAATAACTGGTTGGAAAACTGTTCCTGAAGACTAATTGTCAGTGATTCACAGTCAAGCTGGAAGGGCATATCGAGTGGGGTCCCATAGGGATCTGTTCTGGGTCTAGTTTTGTTCCATATCTTCGTCAATGATTTAGAGAATAGCATAGAGAGTATACTTATAAAGTTTTCAGATCATACCAAGCTGGGAGGGGTCACAAGTGCTTTGGGGGATAGGATTAAAATTCAAAATGATCTGGAGAAATGGTCTGAAGTAAATAGGATGAAATTAAATAAGGACAAATGTGAAGTGCTCTACTTAGGAAGGAACAATCAGTTGCAACATACAAAATGGGAAATGACTGCCTAGGAAGGAGTAGTGTGGAAAGGGATGTGGGGGTCATAGAGGATCACAAGCTAAACATGAGTCAAAAGTGTAACACTGTTGCAAAAAACCCAAACAGATATTCTGGGATGTATTTGCAAGAGTGTTGTAAACAAGACACAAGTAGTAAATTCTTCTACTCTACCGTGTGCTGATTAAGCCTCAACTGGAGTATTGTGTCCAGTTCTGGGTGCTACATTTCAGGAAAGATGTGGACAAATAGGAGAAAGTCCAGAGAAGAGCATTAAAAATGTTTAAAGGTCTAGAAAACATGATCTGAACATGAAGGAAAATTGATTCATTTAGTCTGGAGAAGAGAAGTCTGGGGAGTGGAGGGCATGATAACAATTTTCAAGTACATAAAAGGTTATTACAAAGAGGAGGGAGAAAATGCCTCAGTGGGTCACAGCTGAGAATACCAGATTCAGGACAAACTGTTGAGAAACAGAGTAGACTTACCACATACTGGTGACAGGTTTCAGAGTGGTAGCCATGTTAGTCTGTATCAGCAAAAACAACAAGGAGTCCTTGTGGCATCTTAGAGACTAACAAATTTATTTGGGCGAAAGCTTATGCCCAAATAAATTTGTTAGTCTCTAAGGTACCACAAGGACTCCTCGTTGTTTTCACATACTGGTAGTTATTCTATCATTAGATATACCAAGCCAGTAACAAAAGTAAACTTCCATCTCACCACACCGGTTAACAAGAAGTCAGAGATGCAGTCTCCTTAGGCATTCCAGCCCTTATCTCACCACCTAGACATTGGACTCTATGATGAGTGATTATTGAAAACTCTCTGTATGTGTGTGTGTATATATATATCTCCTCAATATATGTTCCATTCTATGCATCCGAAGAAGTGGAATGTAGCCCACGAAAGCTTATGCTCAAATAAATTTGTTAGTCTCTAAGGTGCCACAAGTACTCCTGTTCTTTTTACTGAAAACTTATTTCACTACATTTAAGGGTCTTCTAATCTCAAGAGATCAGCTACACAGCCAGGCCAATATATAACTCAGATCTTACCCAATAATCACGCTGCTGCCAATCCTTTAGTAACCAAAATCTAAAGGTTTATTAATAAAAAAAAAGTTAAAATGGTTAATAAATCATATAATACAATAATGGCAATGTTCTTTTATCAGATTTGTAGCAGTGATGTTATAGACTGCTGGCTTATAAAGACTCTCTGGTAATTTCCAAAAGATTGGAAGGTCCTCAGTCCATAGTCCAATATACTCCTTTTAGTTGTAAATCCACAGTCCAGAGAATCAGGGCAGGAAAGAGGCACCATGGAGTCATTTCAGGGGTCTTTTATACCCTTTGCCATGAGCCTGGAAATGTTCTGTTTCAAACCAAGCTCACAACCCAGTTTGTGGAAAGTTACTGGCACAAGATGGAGTCCAGGGTCACGTGAGCATATCACAAGTCCTTACATGGCTTGATAACTCTTACAGGGGGTAGCCCCGGGCCCTTTGGAGGCTTAGGCATCTGCAGGAAGAGCCATCTGAGTCTCTTCCATGGCCCACTCTGAGAGTGAAGTGTCTTTAATGGGCCATCCAGCCTGAATGGGCCATTCACAATGGGCAGGCTAGACTGGATGTAAGCTACCTTGTGAGTGTTATCTGAGGAACAAACATTTGAGATATGAATATTGGCTATATATTTGTATCTTCAGATACTGTGATGATACATGGATTTAAACAGGATGATCTTATTTAGCACATCATAACTTTTCCATTGACATCTTACATGGCTTTGTACAAGATTTGTTGCAGTTGTCTAACAATGGCAATATTATTTATAGAGATGAGCTCTATTTCAATCCTACAGCATCACAGGAGCCTCTGGGCTCTAGGCTTCAGCCAGCAGTGAGGGTAGCTTCAGGGCTCTGGGCATAGGTGTAGTTTGACTTCTGTTGTGGGCGGGGCAGGGCCCAGCAGAATTCAGGCCAGCTACGCATAGCGGGGCCCGGGGAGGGAGCGCTACCTCCACCCCTGACTCATCTTAGCAGGCCACCCAGCCTGTCTGTGTTTGGGGGGCATGAAATCAAAAATTATAACTCAGGTGTGGGTGGGGACTCAGCTCAAAAAGTTTGAAAAACACTCAGGGTACAGGGAGGGGGTAGCTCAAGGCTGTGTGCAGGGAGCCCCACCTCCCCCCACCCCTCCCGGTCACTGCACCTTGAGAACTCTGCCAGCTCTGAAGCCAGATCTCCCCCCTACCCCCACCCAGGGGGCTCTTACTGGCTGTGCGAGCAGTCAAAGGCATCTGGGAGCTGAGGACCAGCTACAGCCCCCAGGAACCAGCAGCAGGAGGAGGAGATGGGTGGAGTGCTGTGGCTGCCCTCTCTGTAGCACTGGCCAGACCAGCAGCTTCTCTGCACTGCCCAGCTCCATCTTCCCGCCTCTGACCTGGCCAGTGGGCAAGGCCTCAAGGGACGGGAGGAGAGGAGGTGGTGGGGATATATGTGTGGAGCTGCCCTACTCTGTTTACAGCACTGCAGTTTGGGCGGAAGGGGAAAATGACCCCCAGGGTCTCTGCCAAACTGCACCATGGGTTCGGGACAGGGCGCCAGGATTCACAGACCCCCTGAAACCTACTTGCAGCCCCCTCCCCCCCCCCGGGGGCCATGGACTCCTGGTTCAGAACCACGGGTCTAGATAATATTTAGTCCTGTCTTGAGTGCAGGATGCTGGACTGGAAGACCTTAAGGTCCTTTCCAGTCCTATGATTCTATAATTCTATGTCCAATTCTGGATGCCACACTTTAGGAAAGATGTGGACTTGTTGGAGAGAGTACTGAGGAGCACAACAAAAATTATAAGAGGTTAGAAAACCTGACCTCTGAAGAAAGGTTAAAAAAACTGGGCATGTTTAGTCTTCAGAAAAGAAGACTGAGGAAGATGCTGGTAACAGTCTTCAAATATATTAAGGAGTGTTACAAAAAAGATGATTCTCCTTATCCACTGAAGGTAGGACAAGTAGTAATGGGTTTAATCTGCAGTCAGGGAGATTTAGGTTAGATATTAGGAAGAGGTGTCTAAAAATTTTGAAATACTTCAAAGTTAAACTATCCTCAAAGGACATTTGTGGAATCTGCATCATAGAATCATAGGACTGGAAGGGACCTGGAGAGGTCATCTAGTCCAGTCCCCTGCACTCATGGCAGAAGTATTATCTAGACCATTCATGATAGGTGTTTGTCTAACTTGCTCTTAAAGATCTCCAATGATGGAGATTCCACAACCTCCCTAGGCAATTTATTCCGGTGCCTAACCACCCTGACAATTAGGAAGTTTTTCCTAATGTCCAACCTAAACCTTCCTTGCTGCAATTTAAGCCCATTGCTTTGTCCTATCCTCAGAGGTTAACAACAACAACTCCCTCCTCCTTGTAACAACCTTTTATGTACTTGAAAACTGTTTATCATGTCCCCTTTCCATCTATTTTCCAGACTAAGCAAACCCAATTTTTTCAATCTTCCTTCATAGGTCATGTCTTCTAGACCTTTAATCATTTTTGTTGCTCTTCTCTGGACTCTCTCCAATTTGTCCACATCTTTCCTGAAATGTGGTGCCCAGAACTGAACACAATACTCCAGTTGAGGCCTAATCAGCATGGAGTAGAGCAGTGGTTCTCAAACTTTTGTACTGGTGACCCCTTTCATGTAGCAAGCCTCTGAATGTGACCCCCCTAATAAATTAAAAACACTTTTTTATACATTTAACACCATTATAAATGCTGGAGGCAAAGTGGGGTTTGGGGTCGAGGCTGACAGCTTGCAACCCCCCAGGTAATAACCTCACGACCCCCTGAGGGGTCCCGACCCCCAGTTTGAGAACCCCTGGAGTAGAGTGAAAGAACTGCTTCTTGTGTGTGTCTTACCGCACTCCTGCTAAGACTTCCCAGAATGATGTTCATTTTTTTTGCAACATTATTGACTCATATTTAGTTTATGGTTCACTTTAACCCCTAGATCCCTTTCCACAGTACTCCTTCCTAGGCAGTCATTTCCCATTTTGTATGTGTGCAACTAATTGTTCCTTCCTAAATAGAATATTTTGCATTTGTCCTTATTGACTTTCATCCTATTTACTTCGGACCATTTGTCCAGATCATTTTGCATGTTAATCCTATCCTCCAAAGCACTTGCAACCCCTCCCAGCTTGGTATCGTCCTCAAACTTTATAAGTGTACTCTTTATACCATTATTTAAATCATCAGGCATTGGAGGTTAAAAACTGGTTGGACACAAACCTGCCAGGGATGGTCTAGATTTACTTGGTCCTGCCTCAGCACAGTGGGCTGGACTTGATGACCTCTCGAGATCCCTTCCAGACTTACATTTCTCTAATTTGAGGAGCAGGTTCTGTGCATGAAGTTCTTTACATTCCTTTAGTACTAGGCTGTTTTTAAAATTAAATTGATACCATTTCCCCTTTCTTGTATCTGACAATCTCAAATAGTCTAATCAATGTTATTTCCTTCAGAATGTTGTATGCTGTATCTCAAAGTTCCCCTTAAACTCCACTTCTCCAGAGATCACAGACCTAGTTTCTGTAATATTTTTGGGTAACTGAGATGCTCTACTTTGTCCTCCTTGTTTTTCAGTTTTAATCATTTCAGTGATATTTATTTTAATACTGGACTACAATTGCTCAGAACATTTCAAATATGACCTTGCTAGTCCCTTATATTGCCGTGATGAAATAATTTCTTTAACATAATATATAGGCCCTGTGTTAAGGTGTCTGTTTGCTATGTCTACGGTTATTTTGATCTCTGAAAAACATTTCAGGGGCTTAAGCAATGCAGAAACCAGCTTTTTCTTCCTATAGTTTTGAAGCAAATAACCATTTAAAGTGAATTCCTTTTCTACCCTAATTTTGTAATTTTACATTTCTCCTTCTCACTGCTGTTAATCTGAGGGAGAATTTAAGTTTTATCACTCTTGCTTGTGAAGGAAAAAGACTTACTAAGGGTCAGATCTTGCAACTATTACTCACTTGGAGTATCTGATGAGTAAGGGACTACTCACATATAGAAGTCAGACTACTCTTGCAGCAAGATAATACTCAGCAAGACTAAGAGGGCTGCGTCTGGCCCTACGACACCATCATGTAATATTTATATTGTGGTAGCGCCTAAAGGCCAAAACCAGTTTGGCTCTTTGGTGCTAGGCACTATATAAACATTTAAATAAATTCATGCCCCAAAGTGTTTAGTCATCTAGTCCAATCCTTGCTAGTACAGTACAGGATTGTTTTACAAATCTTAAATCTCTCCCCTCCATAAGAACATCCTGTAAGTCTTTAACGTGTAATTCTTCATTATTTGTATCACTTCAAACAAGGACTTATTCTGGTACAAGTACAATATCACAAAGAACAATCTGTCACAGTTATAAATCATCTGCCGAAATTAATTGGGCATGAGGCTATTTCCTTTTAAACTAAAACTGTGCTTGTGTTACGCAAATACCTGAATACAACAAATTCTTTAAAACAGTCCATCGTACAGCCTGTATATACATTGCTCTAGCATAGCAACTACTGTTGCATTGTAAACAAGCTGTGAAAGCCAACTTACATTTGAATACATTGCTCCTTCATCTTCATGCATGAGATATTTCTCAACAGCAATCAAGTGTTCGAAGGCAGATGTCCAACAAGAAAGTTGTAATTTTCTGGTGCTCTAAGGGACAAAAAGCATAGTAATAAGTGTGTAACTTCCTTAACTGTTCCTATAATATATAATGATGAATTCCTATAGAGAACTTTCTGATTATGGACTTTTGTACCATGAAGTCACATTTTCACAAAGGTCTCCTTATTTCCATATTGTATTCAAGATTACAGAGAGAGCCAAAATAACTTTCAATTCCAAGGTATAATTTATTCATTCAACCACATATTGGAAAAACAAATTGTTTCACCTTGCATTATTGAATGGGTTTTAGATAAATGTATTTTCTAAGTTAACTTATGTATTCTCCCAAATATGCATAGGGAATTCATGAAGTAGCATATATTAATGCAAATAGGAGTTGGGTGTATAATTCTTTGACAATAAACATTTAGGTATCTCAGAGCCTCCCCCTTCTGGAAGAACTTGTATATGTAAAACTGTCATTTCTGAGGGATATGATAGACCACAGATTCTAATAAGATCTCCTACATTCAACATAGTTTATTGTACATCAGACAAGATTCTAGTATCAGGTTAATTAACTACACTTCATTTTACAAATTTTGAAAGAGAATTTGAGTTTAAACTTATCTATTCTTTTCAGCGATGCTAGAAATAGGGATGCTGCTGCACCCCTTGGCTTAAAGTACTAATAACAGACACCAAATACATGGTTTTTATCATCAATACCCCTCTATAAAATTTGTTCCAGCACCCCTGATTCTTTTTACATAAAAAAATAACAGCTTTTCTCTTCAATCATATTTGAACACCCACTAATTAAGCAACATATTTGGGAGAAGTTAATACAATGGACCCAGATCCTTACCTGATGTAAGCTGGCATTGCTCAATTGAAGACTAGGAAGCTACATAGATTTCCACCCTTGAGAATCTGGCCCAGTAGCACCGATGACATCATACCATTGATCTACATAATAGCATTGTATTCTTCCCCATCCTGTTTCTTATACCTCCTAAAATTTTGTCTCGGAAGAGGAAATCATTCACTTCTAGTCTAACAAAATATGACTGATCTGCATAGCATTGTATGACTATCATAGAAACTGTTTCTTGCTCTCCCAATTCAAATCCCTCTCATTGAAAGTCCAACTATTAACTAAGCCCTGGATAATCAGAATTTCTAATGGGTTAATGACTTCCTTACATCTTTCTGAATGTTAGTGTCACATTTGTCAGCCTAATCAAGCAAACTATTATGATTTCTTTAGCTTTCCTTTTCAATGTAGTATCACTGCTGTTTTCAGTTTTACATTATAGTCAATCCTTTCAATTTGATTAAGGAGACTTCACATTTAATAGTAATTCTTAGCATTCACGCAGTGATTGACATCTTCAAAGTACTGAGCTGACGTTACCTAGTTAATCCCCACAATACCCCTGTGTGAAATTTCCCTTCACTTTTATACTGAAATAGTATTAAAAAACAAACAAACAATTGGGGCTATGTTAATTGTATTAATAGCAGGCCCTATAAGGAAAACTCTACAGAATGATTACATAAGACATACTTGATAAGTCTTCAGTATACATTATGGGTCAAACCCAGCACTATCGTATGCTGCGCTAATGGAGATTAGAGCCCCTCTTTCCCCTTCAACATCATAGCAGGATTCTAATCTACTGTTAAAGGAGAACCAAGGGTTACAGTGGTGGCCAATTCCATGATTTTGAAAACTAGCAATCTGCTATTTTATGGGTATTGTCCACTACTGTTCAGCTAGATCTGGAACTAAAACTCATTGGGTGAAGTCCTGGCCCCATTTAAGTCAATAGAAGTTTTGCCACTGATTTCAGTGAGGCCAGGATTTCAGCCGCCAAAGTCAACAGGAATCTTTTCATTGACTTCAGTACACTTTGGATTAGAACCTCTAGGGTACGTCTACATTTGATCTGGACGTGTGATTTCCAGCAGAGGTAGACTACCTGCACTAGCTCTCCTTGAGCTAGCATGCTAAAAACAGCACTGTACCTAGGGTGGCATGGGCAGAGGCTCAGGCTAGCCGTCTAAAAACATAACCACCTGGACCCATTTTCTGTAGCACACATTAGTAGAGGCATAGACTGCCTTTTTCTTTGAAGGAGCAGCAGCATATTCCCTCCTCCCCACAGCGGAATTACCTACCATCAGCCATGCTGCTCTGCTTCAGCAGGTTGAAGCAAGTATCACTAAGCACTGCTCAGCTCTCCTACTATCTTGCATAGGTTCTCATAAGGACAGTTTTCCCCTGTGGAAGAGAGATTGTTGACTCTTCATGGCTTGGTATTAGTTAAAATAAAAGTGACACAGTAGTGTTTCACATTACTATTACTCAGGTTTTACAGTTTTAAATGAAGCTTTAGGTGTTAGTACTTCAGTTTTTTCTTACATGTTCACTGCCATTAAAAAAGTGTGTTTGCAGATCTTTTTAGCCATTAAGTATATATTTCAAACTCAGTACTGTTACCAGATGTGTGGCTATGAACATCTTTACAATATCTCCAACTGTAAAAGGGTTCACTTCCTGCAGGAGCACCTGCTCATGGCTGGGTGTGGGATTAGCTATTGCCCCATCTGGCACCCCATTCTGTCAGTTACTAACACATGATCCCTCACTCTCTCTTCATGATCCATCCCTCTGGCTAGGTCACTGCGTAGGTAGCCCTCCCCTTCCAGTATAACAGAGTTCCACACATAACAGTCTAAAGCCTTAAAACAGATTTCAGCCCCAACTCTGGGCCCCACTGTCTGTTTACCCTCTTGGCTCAGGACTTTGAGTGTCTCTGCACTGGGTCCAAGCCCAGCAACCCTGCACAATCCTACTCCTTGCTGCTGTTTCCCTGGGCTTCTTCCTACCCAGCCTTTCTTCCCCACAGCTTCTCTGAGATGACCCTTCTCTCAGGCTCAGAATCCTCAGATTTCCATGTCTGTTTCCTCCTCTGTGTTCCCAGAGAGTAACTGCAGACTCCTTATCTATCTACACCCCTCTTCTGCTACAAACTTCCTCTCTTTATAATAACCAGCCTGCTCCTGCCCAGCTAGGATTCATGTTCAGCTAAGCCTGGCTCTCCCTGCAGATTCAGTAAATAACATAATTGACCTCTCAGGTCTGTATTCAGGGCTTGTGTAGAGCATACCCCATCCCACCAACTGATAAAACACAATAATAAATTAAATGGATTCACCTGAAATGTATGAACTGGCATGCCTAGGGACTCTTTGTAATAGTTAATGCCAGTTTGTTCTCAAGAGTTTCAGGTCATTCATTGAGATATGCCATCCACATTCTACACTGTAAAATCACAAACAGAAATTTATGGTCTGACCTTCAGAGATGTTGACAATTTTTACTGAACTATTTTTTATTTTATTGAACAATTTTTATTGAAGTGCAGATGCTCAGATCCCTTGAAAATCACACCACAGCTGTATACTCCAGTAATATAATCTTGCCACACTTATGTTCTGAAATCAGTTTGGTACACACTGACATCTCTTTGTACAGTAGTCCTTTTAGTTCCTGGAAAGCCACTCCCTTTTGTCACCTAGTAACTTTTTAATAGTCAACATCAAGCTCAGAGTTTCAGAGCTAGGTACTTGATTTTTCAGTAGGACTAGGATGCAACAGTTTTCTTATGCCCTGATTAAGTTACAAACTGAAGCTACAATATTTTGGAAGTGTTCTGAATGTGAGAAGTTACAATAATATTTTCTATATTTAAAAATGGAAGTAGCTGAATGTAAGATAACAGCTGGTACAGATAAACCAAGTCAAGTACTGGAACAGATTTGGCATCTAAACCTAATGATAAGAGAAACACTTCTAAAGAGTGACCTTCAAGATAATGAAGCTACAGCGGAGTATGTGCCTAGATTGATCTCTCTCATGCAAGAGCTCAGCAGTTCCCTCGGTCAAAAGCTACAACACACTACAGAGATCCTACAAGACACCTGCCAGCTATTGAATACTCTTCAGAACAAACACAAGCAATTGGTTTCAAGTCAAGGCAAGTAAAGATGAGTTTAACATAAAGAGAATTTATTTAATATGTAATAAGCCAAATTTTGCCCTCTGACGCTCATGTGAAGTCACATTTTACATTCATTGGAACTTCAATATTTGTTCTTTCAGTAGAATATATTTTACTTTTTTTTTTCTCTGTATTTTTCTGAAGAGATAGTGAGTTAAAAAAAGGTTTCCACGTAGAATAATGAATTAAACTTAATTAATACAAAGTTTCCTTATCTATATTGGTTTGCATTATTATTTGTATTAAAAAAACCAACTAAGGGCCAATTCTTGGCTCTTCTGCCCTCTGGTCCTGCACAGTTCAAGCAAACCAGAAAGTCTTCCTCCAATCTTTCCTGAGGAAACTAAATTACTCTAGATTTTTCCCTTCTTAATGCACTGTTAAACTAGTCTGCTAATAGTATTTAATTACACAAATTTACATTTAATGGGTCAATTATGTTATTTAGTGTGGGATTCACATTAAAAATAGTTTCCTTAACAAAGGATAGCATGCTTTTGCAAACCAAAAATCTCCCCAAAATCCCACCACATCAAGAATATTTAGCCAAATATAGCAGAAAAATACAAATTCTGCCTTTAATAATATTCTAGTTTAGCACACCAGGATTAAGAAACTGAGAGATATAATTTCCTGACTCAGATCTTCAGCTATGCCTGTACTTATGAATCGTAGCTCTATGGTTTTTGTAAGATATCCAAGATCATACAAGAGCTTTCTAGTGAGAAAAGACCTGCTTGCAATTTGGTTTTCCCAACTATGTCTATGTGATCTGTATTAGCTACTTTTCATTCATTCAGAACTCTCTGATTCTCTTTTTCCAAAAAGATTCTTTTCCATAGTCTCTCTCTTTCAGATAAAACAATGAGTTAGTTAAGAAGTTAGGAGACACTTAAACATAGACTGCCACTGTATTCTGAAACTGGGTTATCTCAGGTCAGAAAAACAAGGAAAGCATAGTCCTTAAAGTGATCACATGCTTTAAAAAAAATGCACAGAAGGAAATTTTAAGGTTAACATTGTAACATGGGGAAAGGCTCTTATATATATATAGAGAGAGACCTATCTCATAGAGCTGGAAGGGACCCTGAAAGGTCATTGAGTCTAGCCCCCTGCCTTCACTAGCAGGACCAAGTACTGATTTTGCCCCAGATCCCTAGGTGGCCCCCTCAAGGATTGAGCTCACAACTCTGGGTTTAGCAGGCCAATGCTCAAGCCACTGAGCTATCCTTCCCCCCCCTCTTTAATATAATGTTGGTGAATAGTCTAAAATTACTATGTATTGATATGGTTCAGCTTTTAAACACATACATGTCAGGAAATGCAAAGGTACATAGGATAGGCAAACCTCAGTTTTCAGAATGGCTCAAGATATGGAAAAAATGGAATTGGGGAAAATTGAAAATTTCAAATAAAAATCTACATTTTTATTTCCAAATTTCAGATCCAAATTTCAGGTAATGGGGGTTTTCCAAACTGCACTTTACATGTAATATCCATGGCATCTGTAGCAATATTTTGTATTACTGTATCTAGTGCCAGCTTTAAAGCCTTAATACGCATGTTCATTGTACATAAACTCGTGTGTAGGCTGTAAGGAAAATCTGAGACAAATTTAAGGTGAAATGGCTTAATGGCTGCAACTTTATTTAGCGAATAACACACAAATTGAAACCACTTAGATGCAGGCAAATAGTTTCTGCTGTAGTGGGCGACCATGGTGATGTTTTTGTAATAGCCTTACGCTCTGGATCCTACTTATAGTATTAGGTAACAGTTTGGTCACTTAAATAGTTTTAAGATTGCTCAATAGGTTTTGCAAGCCTTGTCAGGTGATATAAGCAGTATTAACTGTTTGCTTAAACCCCTGAAGTGAGTTTGTGTCCTGCTACTGCTCCCCTTCTCTGTTATGCCAAGTGGATCTCAGATGCAACTGGAAACTGATCTTCCTCATAGCCTCTTTATCCATCCATTCTGGAATCCCTCTTTCCATACTCTTAGGATCCAAAATGTAGGTTCCCCCACATATGGCACCAGATGCATCCATATACATGTATTTGATACGTGAGAGAGATTATGATGAATTTAAATAAAAAAAATCCCCTAATTTAATTGCATGTTGTCAGCAATTTTCACAAGTGGGTGAGGGAGAGGAATACACCTTAGCTTTTCAGGTGCTTTTTTTTGGAGTCTACTCTGAGGGTTGAGAAAGCATTGGAGAAAGAGTGGAAGGGATGGAGTACATCCCCCACTGCCTTTCTTATTCTGTTTTACCTCAAAGGATTGGTGAAACAATGAGAATGTTTACTCTAGTAGGGCATCTTGAAACCACACTTGAGCTCCTCCCATATCATGTTCCTGAGATGACCATTGGGATATTCTCAGAATGAGTGCCTCAAAACTGATAATTTAGTCAGTGTAGAATCCTTTTCTTGGTATTAATTTTTAATTGTTGTGAGTTATAGTATGAACTGATTTTTTTTTTTTACATCTGGTAGAAGTGCTTAGAGCTCTAAGACTAGACACATTACAAATCAAAATACATATAAATAAAAACACTTTTTCTGTTATAAATGGACAGAATACCTGACCTTTACATATTGGCTGAGTTGCAGTTGCAGATATTGCAGGGGCATTGGGTCAGCAATCAGTTGTGCCTCTGGCTGCTGGTGTGTTGGTGGGCTGGAAATGGCTAGTGTAGATAATGAAGTAGGGACCATAGGCGCCAACTCCATGGGTGCTCCAGGGCTGGAGCACCCACAGGGAAAAATTAGTGGGTGCCCTGCATCCACTGGCAGCCAAGCTCCCCTCACCTCCTGCACCTCCTTCTCCTCCTCCTCCCCCCGCTCTGAGCGTGCCGTGTCCACACTCCTCCACCTATCTCCCAGCGTTTCCCACCTGACCACCATCAAACAGCTGTTTGGCAGCTTTAGCAAGCTCCGGGAGGGAGGGGGAGGAGCAGGAAAGTGGCGCGCTCAGGGGGGAGGTGGGGAAGAGGCAGGGCCAGAGCGGGAATTTGGGGAAGGAGTTGGAATGGGGGTAGGGCAGGAGTGGGAACAGGCAGGCCAGGGGCAGGGCCTCATGGAAGGGGTGGAGTAGGGGCGGGACCAGGGGCAGAGGGGGGTGGTCAAGCACCCAGGGGAAAGTGGGGAAGTCGGCGCCTATGGTAGTGACAGGGACAAGAGAATAGGACTTTATTCTAAATGAAGTCCCTTTTAAGGCCAGAATGGTATAGGGATATTTAGGGACATTTTGGGATTCCCTTTGTTACCTTACCAAGTATATTCTAGCTGGTCCATAAGGTGAGATATCTTGAATGGATTATGTTTACTGTACAAACCACGCACCAAATTCTTCTAGTAAATCTGTAAATGCAAAGTATTTCTAATGAAGACTGTGGAATTGCTCAGATTTACATTAGTAAACATCATGCACAATTTAGCCCCATAATGGCACATACTTGAGCCAGTAAGGGTACATGTAGAGCATGCTATACGCACTCTTTCATTTCTTTATTCTGCAACCATTTTTTTCACATTATGAAAGCAGTCATCCTTTATTGAAATCTACATTTTTGAAGTGTGAAATCTCAGATCCAAGCCATTTTAGAGTTGCTAGAGTGAAAAAATGCATCTGCACAATTTTTTTCCAACTTCAGCAATAAAAAATATGTAGTTTTCATACTCTGGTAAATGAACAAACATAAATACATTTTCTTTGGATCTTTCAAATGTTAATTCCTTGGCTAAGTACAAATATAAAAAACTTTCTTCCAAAATGTAATTTTTGGAGACCGATATAAGCCACTGAAAACGAGGACTGAAAGGAAAGGCCCATCTAATGTATAGCATCACACCAATAACATCATCATATAATACAATTATTTTTCATGTTGAAAACAATAAGGTATTGATTTACCCAGACAGCTTACTCATTAGGTGTGAAAAAAGGAGCAGTGAATGTGAGTTACTGGATTCTATTCAGAAGAGAATCACCCTATTTGGTGTCCTTTCTTTCTCTCTCTCTCAATCTTTTGCAAGTGGTAAGTGTTGCATATGGTGTTTCATCTCTATCACTTTTTTATTTGTATTGACTTGCACTGGATTTAACCTCAAAAACAAGCCTGTGAGTATCACACAGTAATGAACAGAAATATGCTGAGAAATGCTCCCAGAGGTTTGTAATGCATCTAATAAACAAAGAGAGACAGTTCCAAAACTCTCCATTTGCTACAGAGTTGACAGCAAAAGGCTTGAGGGTTGCTGTAAAAGTAATACGTCTAAAATCCTTGAACATTTTTCTTTGTAAGAATTTTCAGGAAAGGGCATAAGACAAGACAAATCAGGAAAATAAAATAATCCATTTTTCTTATAAGGTCACATTGTGACAGATATGGCAATTTCCTGTGGTGTGCTTGGGAGGCCTTACTGAATTAAGTTTATGTATCTTTGGAGTTCATTGTGTTACATGCATGGTTTATGTATTATTGTGGGCTGGGATTGTATGTAACCTCCCGAGGGATGGAATTGTAACAGACGTGAGACCCAGCGGTTCAAAAGACTATATTGAACAATGTGCCTGAGAATGTACTTTTGGAACAAAAAGTGTTAAGTGGTTTTCCTGGTGAATTCCTATTGGGAGGTGAATGCAAATTCCTCACTTCTGGTTACTAAAAAATACCCAGCCCTTTGAAGCTATGCCCTAAGGAGTGGGCCGTTGTCTATTGATTGTCTTGTATATGAGGCCAAGATCTAAAGCCCAAGGTTTAACTGGGGAATACCTAATGGGAGTTGAATGCAAATCCCCCACCTTCTTTATGCCAAAAAATCCAACAAACCAAAACCCAGCCTTTTGAAACTATGCCCTGAGGAGTGGGACATTGTCTGCTGATCACCTTATACATGAAGCCAGAAAGGCCCAAGTTGTGCAAAGGAAAGACTGAACTATTCATGGTTGTTCTGATTCTGAATCTGAGAAAGTTATGAACTTCTAATCACAAGGAAGACCCAGTTATGAGTTTTGAAGGACTGACACTTACCAGAACTCGAGACTTGAGCTGGTGTGATTAGCCTTTTAGCATACATGTAGGTTCTTTTATTGTTTTAAATTTGCTTTCTCTGTAAAGCTTTCACCTTCAGAATAAATGTGCTTGCTTAGAAAGAGCTGTGTGGTAACTTGTAACTGAGGGAAATCACATTGTTCATAGCCTTGGTAAGGTAACAAAGGGAATCCCAAAATGTCCAGCACCCATGCTTTATTTTCTCTCTAGAGGCTATGAACAGCATAATTGCTCTCAGTTACAAGTTACCATACAGCTCTCTATAAGCAAGCACATTTATTCTTAAGGTGAAAGAACATCGGTCCCAGGATATTAGAGAGACAAGATAGGTGAGGTAATCTTTTTTTATTGGACTAGCTTCTGTTGGAGAGAGAGAGAGAGAGAGAGAGAGAGAGAAGCTTTCGAGGCACACAGAGTCTTTTTAAGGTCTCAAAGTACCTTTCTCAGACCTGAAGAAGATCTCCGTGGAGCTCAAAAACTTGTCTCTCTCACCAACATAAGTTGGTCTAGTAAAATGTATTACTTCACCCATGTTGTCTCTCTTGTGTACGTATTGACTTTTTTTGCACACTATCACTAATATTTCACAGTGACATTCAATTAATTACATTTTTTCTAGATATCACTTTTATGGGTTGTCTTCAAAAAATAATTGAACTCTTTCTGGATACAGTTACACATCTTCAAGAGGCAAAAAACAAATGTTATGTTATTAGATGCAGCCATGATGATAAATCTCAATCCCAGATTGTTCAAGATGTTTTCAATGAAACAGTTGTGTGTGAAGGAGAAGAGACACATTCTGGGAAAGTATCTGCTGGTGTAAGTCAGCCACTCCAGGTAACTTCTCCCATGAATGAAAGTAAAAGTCCAAACATTCACCAAGACCAGCCAAGTGAAAACAAAACAGTGGGAAAAGAAACTGCTATATCATTAAGTGAAAAAAATCCTGATCAAGAACAGGCAGTAAGCAGAGACTTCCCAAAGCTAATGGAAAATGAAGATCACAAGCTACTACAGAGTTCACATACAGAGCAAAAAGATTACAACGGAAAGGAGGAAAGTCATGGAGCAGGGCCTTATAATAAGAAATGCCTAAATAGAACTTTTCAAGAAGTTCCCAGGAGCAATGGAGAGGATATAATTATATCTGGAAAATCCAAAGATATCTGTGATAGATCTGTAATTAATCTTTCTGATCAAGAA
The DNA here is from genome assembly GCF_013100865.1 of Trachemys scripta elegans. Classification (NCBI taxonomy): domain Eukaryota; kingdom Metazoa; phylum Chordata; order Testudines; family Emydidae; genus Trachemys; species Trachemys scripta. The sequence continues at coordinate 98,618,110 of NC_048302.1, read as the reverse complement.
CAGACAGTAAGTGAAGAACCCCCAACTCAGATGGAATATGAAGATCACAAACCAACAGAGAATTCATGTGAAGAAGAAAAAGATGACAACAGAAACGAGGAAATTTATGAGATTACTGGGAGCAACAGAAACAATACAATTGAGTCTACAAGGTTGGAGAATATATGCAATACACCTGCCATGAATCTTTCAACAAATGATTCAGAAAAAGTGGAAAGATCAAGTCCCTGGATGAACAAAGAGTAAGTATGGAAAAGTTGACTATTTGTAAACACACATCTGCGTGTACTCCAGCATGGAGTGCTTTATGGAGATGCATAAAGGTCAGTTCACCCTTTAGCATGGACACTTAATAAAAATGTAACCCTGCATTGAAGATTTTAATGTAGCTTCCTAAAATCTTGAGCACATAAAGGGTCAGATTCAAAACTTATTGAAACCAGTAGAAAGATTTCATTGATTGATGTCAATGAGCTTTGGATCAGGTCCCAAAATTAGGCAGCTTTCCACTAATTTGTAACAAATTTTTAATCAGTCTCACTTATATTTTTCTAGGTCCTATGCACTAGTTAGTTAATGCAAGGTATTACTGATGAGTTCCTTGTGCTTTATAAAAACTGAAAAGATAGGTAGATAATTTGGATGTATTTATTATTTAAGTATATTAAATGCATACATTAATTACTTTATTTCTTACATAATATAGGACAAAAAAAGAAAATCCCAAAGAATAATACTGTGTATTTTTCTGCAGATTTCTAGCAGAAGTGAGTGGTAAGATTGAACCTGAAGTTGCCTGTTATATTACAGCACCTTCTATCACTCTAGAAAATTTAGTATGCAGGATCATCAATGACATGAGTTCCTTGGTGGTGGAAGATTCTGAGGAGCTGGTCAGCAATGTCATCAGTGTTGCATGCTTAGACCATGGAAAACTAATTCCCTTTCCTATCAACATTGCAATCCCATTCACTGCACGCTACAGAGGAAATTATCGAGATATCATGGTGAAGGTGATGGATATGAACTTTCAATCAAGTTACTTAACTCCCATTTCCTTTGATGGGTGCCAGGGAAACCAGAAGGTTGGTGAATTCATATCTGAGAATTATGAAAGGATCTATTGTGGTTGAACAGTTAAGGTTGAGTTAAATTTTGCAATTGAAGCAGTGATTAATAAGCCATGCTTTCCATCATGAATTTCATATATTGCCAAGGTTACCTAAACACGAAGACCCACATTTTCCACTAGTTGTGGGTGCCTCAAAAGTCAGGTGCTAATTCACTCCCCCAGAACAACCCCCAATATAGGGAGGCACAAAGGTAAACCTAAAGCTGCCTATCTTCCCCTCCTCCCTCAGGTGGCTCAGAGCATAATTTGGTTCAGTGTGGATCTTTTTCTAGACTAAATTGTATTTTTCTCTCCAAGATTCCCCATGGTTGATTGGATACAAAACTCACCGATTAACATCTCTTCAGAAACATTAAATTGGAGAAGTTCTTTGCCCCAGAATAGAGATGATTCTAAAGTTTTGTTTTGTTTTAAATGTGAGCATTTGTGTGAAGTTGACAATCCTTTGGTAAATGAAACAGAGGAGAGATTACTTTGCATTTAACTTAAAGAAGAGTAACAATTATATCTTCATACACCCACCATCCCACTTACTAAACATAGGATGGCAACCTTGTTAATGACGCAGAGCCTTATTCACCACTGAAATTTACCCGAGTAACACAGTAGGGAACCAGGCTGTCAAAATGGTAATAACATTTAAGTTATTTTCATTTTGCTTCTCAGAATATAGTTAGTTCATCCATCGGAAATGATAATCTACTAACAATTGTAGCATCTTTTTTTCTCCCACAAAGGGGGCCTTTGCAGAGGTGAAAATTTGCCAGCTTGGTATTTTTTCTGTGGTGTCATGCTTAAAAAAAGAAACATTCACCATTCCAAAGAAAGGGCTCTCACAAAAGCTAAGCATGGATTCTAGAATCTCTTTCTACTACCCTCCAGAAACATTCAGTTCTCCAGTGACCATGCAGTTAAAGGTAAGTGTGAAATATTCATATTTTATTTCGCATCATGTCCATGTCACATGAGTAGTTCCAAAGAGAAACCCATCATAATGATGGAAGGCCTCCAAACAGTGTTATTACTGTGGTTCCACTGCATAGACAGCTGAGTGGCTATGGAGTGGACACTCAGGGGGACTCTGAAACCTTTATGCATAACAGTCCTGGGTTTCATGTCAACTCCAAACAGGCCAACTTGAAAGGAGGCTAGGGAAGTTTTGGCAGGACATCCACAACTCTATGGATCCAGTGCACAGGGGGATGTGTGGATTACAGTCCATAATCCAGCTCAGGGGCAGGAATAAGAGTCAGATAGACATGTGAGGCTTGTCTGACATCTGCCTATAAGGGAGAGATGGATTCCAATCCACTATAATTCTTGTAAACTTCCCCTGGAAAAAGCCTGCCTACTTCAGCTTTACATGTGGATGTTTCACCACTATGAACAAGGAAGTCAAAAGGTTTGAAATGGATCCTTTCATCTTAAGCATGGAGTTAGAACAGAAATACATTGATAATTTTTACTTCACATTTTGAGATGATTAAGAAGGCCACTTACAATAAATTGCTCACTTTCATGATTAGCCTTTCTACAGAGTAGAACCCTTGAGGAATAATAATAACTTCATAAGCATAAGCATGCAGACGTTCTTGCTGCTTTATATGAAAGTGTCCAATATGTATTTGAAAGAGGTCAGTCACTTCATTTTTGAGTGGTGTCAAAAACATAAATAGCATTTGTTAAAACCATTTAGTGTCATAGTAAACATATAATCTGCCGATATAAATGAAGCAGTAGCTATTTATATGCTTGCTATGTTCTGGGAAACAAGATTGTTCCAACAATAATAATAATTATTATAATTAAAAAATCTACACAGTGCATGAAGTCTTTGGGTCAGGCAGTGATGTATTTTGTAGGCAAATTTTCTCCGCTGTGATCCATTCCCTTTGAGCTAGTCTGGAAGTGAAAAAGAGGAGTCATCTCCCTATAAGTCAGTGGCCCTCAAACTGTGAGGTGTGCTCCCCTAGGGGGAATGTTTTTTGGGGGGGGCATGTGGTAGAGCCCTGGCCAGCCCTCGGATGGCAGGTTGAAAGCCACCTAGTTCTGCTCTGCCCCCAGACCAGCTCCAACACCACCTGCAGCTCCACACTGCCACCAGTACAGCTCTGCCCCCAGACACAGCTCCACTCGGCCCCTTGTTCCGACCCCAGCCCAGCTCTGATCCCAGCCGCAGTTCCACTCTGCCCTCTGCTCCACTCTCAGCCCCAGCCTCACTTCACCCCTTGCTCTCCCCCCCCCGCCCAGCTCCATTCCACCCCTAGCCCAGCTCCAGGCCTGGCCACTCTGCCCCCTGCTGTGCTCTCAGACGAAGTTCCACTCCAAATCATAACCTGCTCTGTCCCCGGCCCAGCTCTGCTCTCATTTGCTCTCTGCCCCAATGCCAGCTCTGCCTCTAGCCTCAGCTACTCCCCCATCCCCAGTTCTGCCCCCAGCTGTGCAGTAATAGAGAGGGGTTGCAGACAGATTCCATTACTGGTAAGGGGGGGCATGACAGAAAAAGTTTGTGCACACTGCTATAAGTCCTATGCTGGGAATACCTCATTGTGTGGGTGTCCCCAGCAGACATAGAGCTGAAAAAAACCTGTTACTATTCCTTCCTCCTTGGAGTCACAAGCACAGAGGGTGTTCCTAGAGTAGGGAGGTCAGGAATGGCTGGACTATGATATGCTTCAGCTATTCCTAGATAGTGTATTGCTCCTAGGGGCTTATAACCAGCTGGTCCAAAGTTAGAGAACTGGAAGGCTAGGGACAGAGAATCTGGGAGATAAAACTGGCTACCTTATAGCTTCTCTGATCTGGTGCATCCAGAAAATCTGACCCTATGTTTGTAAATATGTGTAAATAATTACTTGTAATAATAATGATATGAATATGCTCCATCCTTTCTCAAGCAAAATTCCCAGTGTAGTCAGTGAGAGTTTAATCTAAGAACCTCAAGATTTGGCCTAGCTGTAATATGTAAATGAAAACATTAACAAGTTAAATCAGAGAAGTGGCATGACTTTAAAGTTCTTGGCAAATAAAATGTGTCTAGAAAGAATAATAAAAAATTAATATAAGAATACAGACAAAAAGGTAGTATATAAATTCTACCTTGCATCTGAAGAAGTGGGTTTTTTTACCCATGAAAGCTTATGCCCAAATAAATCTGTTTGTCTTTAAGTTACCACTGGACTCTTTGTTGTTTTTGTGGATACAGACTAAGCCGGCTACTCCCGATACTTGATACCTTTTAAGACAATCACACACAGTAACAGGAGTCCAAATTATTTAATTAACAATGGCAGAATTTTCTGATGACACTGTTGCAAAGCACTTGGTTGTGCATTTGGTAAAATGATAGAGAAAGGAAGAACCTTAGAGCTCTTCAACAGAGTTAAAGAAAAAAAAAATCTATATGATCTCAATTAAAAAAATGTCAAGAGATTTAGTGAAATGCAACTCTCCTCCAGTTCCTGAAGTTAAACTAAAATGATTTTTTTAAAGCAATTTTGTTTAATTACTTGTAAATTAATTATTTTGTTACTTGTTATACATAGGTCCAGCCAATTGAGCCATCACTGGTTTCCATATTAAAGGCAAAATATGACATGTACCATTCAGTAGTGTCTACTAGCCCACTGGTTCATATCCAGCATCCTTCATCCCAGCCATTTAATAAGTCAGTCAGTGTTGTTCTACCCTGTCCTCCAAATCCAGAAAAAAAGAGACCAGGAGATGCAACAGAACATGCAAGAGCATCTAGTGCCACTGTAACCAGGGTTACAACTGCATATCATCTTCGGTAAGTGAGAACTTCTACCTACACATCCAGCAAGATCAAGACATCAAAGGAATTGCAAATAGTCCTGACTAAACCATTTTTATATTAAAATGGATTCTTCACCTTAAAGTGTCCTGAAGGTGTCCTCTTCAAAAATATAATGGGCTAGATTTTCAACTGATGTAAAACAGCATAGCTCCATTTTCTTCAATGAAACCACCCCGACCTACACCAGCTGGGGATCTCACCCAGTGTTTTTAAACAGAAGATGGGGGAAAATTGAGACATTTATAGCAAAGAAGAATTTAGCTGTTTTCATTTGATTTAACACCAGATTTTGCCACCTTGACTCACATTGAGTAGTATCTTACTCCATGTGTCGTCCAGAATACAACTCAATTCGAGTCAGGGTGGCAACATTTGATTCTTAATGTGTAGCTACAGTCATGTCCAGGATTCACTCTTCATTGCTGTACACGTCTGAGTTTATTTCCTAGCAGAACAAACTAAAGAAAACCACTCACTCTAAGTCTTGTTTCCTACTCAATGCTTCTTCATGGCCATTAATGACATCAAGTACAATGTGAAACTTAAATAGTCCAACGCACAAAAGAATCAATATTTCCAGCTGCCCAGGACAGCAACCTTATAATGGGCAGGTGGCCAGCCTGGTCTCCAGGCTCTACTCTAAAAGGCCAGAAGGTTATATGGGTCAAGAGTTCCAAAACCTAGTGATTATTTGTGTGCCTTAATTTCACGGTGCCCAGCACTGCTCAGCTTGATCAGAGGGTGGACACACAGCACCACATTTCTTTCTGAAAATCAGCCCCTCCCCCTTAGAAAATAGAGGCAACTATAATCACTAGTCACTTTTGGTAATCTTGGTGACAAGTCCCAATAGTAGTTCTTAACTGACAGATTAATGAAGTGCTCCTGACAATGAAACCCACTTGTCTGCTTCCCTGGGTAAAGGCCTGCATAAAACTCTGTAGTAGGAACAGCGGTAGTGGAATTTCTTTTTAGGGACCCGTTGGAGCAGGTTGCTGTCAGCCTAGAAATGTTCCTCCCCTAAACCCCAAAGAGGTGTTTAACCCATACTACTGATCCTTTGAAAATTGTCTTTACATGATGGAATATATATTATAAATAGGCTTCTGCACAAGCAGGGGTCTAGGTGATAAAGGGAGTAAGTGTTCCTATTTTTCACTTCTGGAAACTTCCTTAGATTACTTTATTTAAAAGGATTAAGTCTCATTCTAATCCCGTGTAGACCCTCATCCTCATCATAGATCCACCCTGTGATTTGGCAAGGTTGGTCATCACTGCTTGTGGAAAGTTCCAAACTGATATCCTGAACCAGGGATGTTGGATGGTGCACAAATGCTTGCATCTCATCTGCCCACACTTAGCAATGCTATCAGCCTAGAGCTGTGTAAACTATATGACTTCAACTTCAGAAGTACTTGAATTTATGCTAGGTTCTAATTTGAAGTGTGCCTGTAACATGGATTCAATAAATGTCTTAGAACTCTTTAAAGCATAAGCTTATACCACACACATAATGCAGAGCAGAAACAGACTCAGGGTCTATACGAAACAGGGTTCAAACTAAACTAAAACACCTGAGGGACACAGGTGTGTGTGTGTGGGGGGGCAGTTTGTCCAAAAAGCTCAGCCGCTGAACTTATGTGTCCATGAAACACTGTGCAGCATCTATATAATCTTGATTCAAACTTTTGCTTTCTTTGGATATCTGCAAAATTTCTCAGGCCATTTTTTAGAGTGTATTTAGGCTTTTTTTCAGAACACCTGATTTCCCACCGCTCTAGCTGAAGTCCATAGGAAGTGAAGGAGCTCAGCTTTTTTGAAAATTGGGCCCTTAAAGGTCAAGCTTTGTTCATAGGGATAGGCTGGGTGGAGGAGGTCACATTGTGTTTTTTTTGTGACCCTGATTGAGTCTGTCCCATGTCAGATTGTTCACTCCAGTTCAGCAGAAACTATTTTAATTTTGTTCTTCCTTGATAAGTGGCCTTTCTGCTGAGATCTCTGATCTAGCTGAAGAAGTCAGAAATAAACCATATCTCCTAGCTGCTGTGTTTCTCTGGCTCCGATAGACAGCATCTTAGTGTGCTATTGTATGTAATTTCCCCACTTGTTGTTAACTGTCTTATTATGAGTTTATATTTTGGTTCACATAACAACTATAACTAGTTTCGAAAGGCTAGTTTATTTTCCCCAAGATCAGACTTTTGGTTTTGCACAGGGCTAAAGCGTACTTCCACTTCTGGTGAATCGGTGCAAATCAGATGACCCTGTCAAAAGCAAACCTTGATATAAGTTTTGCTCAGTATTAGACTATAGGTTAACTACATTCATTTGGACATGAACCTTTCCAAATTACAGAGCCTGAGTATACCTGGAAACTAGTCCATACATGCCATTTTCTAGATGCAGTTTTTCAGTAAGAGACAAACCATACCAGATGGTCTGCAGTTAGGCAGGTTAAAGAGAAGGGAAAAGACACTGCTACAACACAAGTGTTTAATATCCACAGAGCTTTATTTTAACCTTTGTAATGATATCTCATGTCTTGTGGTTTTCCAGGGCAATGAGTGCCTCGGTGAGAAAACATGGAGAGAATCTCGGTGAATCCTTGAAAGTATTGGGTTACAGAAGCAAAGAAGAGGAGTGGGTTGTGCTTGATGATGTTATTGTGCGGAATGCACGGAACGGACTTGTATCTTTTGAAGTAGATGAGTATTTAGAAAGGTAACACATAAATAATTGAAAGAAATTATTTAGGTAAAATATTCATATCCGAACAAATTGATGAATGGGAACTTACTAGAGCTGAGAAATCATTCACTAAGAATTATTTTGCTTGCCAAAGTTTGGCTTTTTCAGTCTGTAAATGTTTCGTGATATACTGATGACTTTCTTAGATTTGTATGTTATGAATAATTATGCCAAAATTTTTATTTTGGTAAATAATTCTTCATCTGCATATTGTGCACAAACTTAACATAGAATGCACTTGACATTTGAAATATGAGTTATAGTAATTAATTTTGATTGGACAGTGTGTTTCTGCTCCCTGATTGGATGAGCATAACTCTGTTTTAAGATTTGATGTTGACATATATTCTCTAGTATTCACTTAAAATTCTCTGTTTATGTAAAGATTCTGCCAACAAACTTTGTATGATAGATGATGCCTGGGAACCAAAACAACATAGGTCTAACCACACTTGACACAAATGCATTTAAACCTTACAAAAATCAATTTGTGATTTGTTTTCCCCAGAATTTATGCACATGACTTCATACATATTGGGCTTAGTGCTGCAATCTTTATGCAGGATAAACCCCTATTGATGTCTATTGGAGTTCTGGAAAAATAAGGTCTCTGTGCTCAAAACCTTGAATGTTAGAATAAAGACCTTACTGTGTCGAACTGCGAAGTATTTGGGAGTATGCTGAAAGTGCAGATTACTATGTACATGTGCAGCAGTTACCTCTGTCATTCACTGTAGTTTATTACTGTATGATTTTGAAAGCAAAATAGAGAATTTTGTGATATGCCCTAACACTGAACACCTAACACTTAAGTTTCTTACAAGTAGCAGCAAGTTGTGTATCTTATTCATGTCAAATATCCAGATTTACATCTGAAAATGTTGTTAGAGAGGCTCATTGTATCTTGCATTATTGTTCCATCCAGTTAAATAATCTAAATGGCTCTAGAAGTTAAAAGATCTGTAAACACGTCAGGAAGAAACATGGGGGGGGGGGGGGAGAGAGAAAAATCAGCTCTCTACATACTGAATGATAAATATATTGCTATTAAAATATGTAACAAAATTGCCTCCGTTTCATCATATCTTAAAAATATAAAATGAAACTAATATATAAATTCACATAGTTTTAAATACTTATTTAAAATCTTTCATTTAGTATGGTATAAAGGTCTAAAATGAGACTGCTTTTGTATTTATCCTCTGTAATGTACATACTACATTTGTAATTACAATATAGTTGATCAAATATGAGTAAATGTATTTCAGCTGAAGATCCTACAGACTATATGTTAGTCATCATTTCTATAAATTTTTTGATGCACATTAATTCTACTTCCCTCAAAACCAGTTACCCTCTTATTCCAATTACAATATTTTGATTCATTGGCTGTTTTTTGAGTCTTTATGAGAACTGAAATAATATAGGGATTAACATACCTGAACTGACCACTGAGAATTTATTCTAATATTCTGTGTAACAGTAGTCAATGCCACTGGTAGATGTTTCAGATGGAAGTATAACCTTCCCATTACAACCAAGACCATTTAGTTATTCAATACTGTATTGTAAGACAGCAAGAAAAAAATTTCCTGCCCCCAGCTTGTGGTTATTTTATGCCCTGAAGCATGAGTTATTCATATACATATCTAGCCTTTCATATTTTGTTTTAAGTCAATAATATCCTCTGGCAACAAGGTCCAAAAGGTACACAGCACAGAAGACATTTCATTTCCCTTTCAAATGTACTATTAAAATGCCCAGTTGGAATCAATGGGATTTTTGTTGAAAGTCAATAGGACTTAGGATAAGTGCCAAACTCACAATTGAAAATTTTACCTATGGCCTTTAATGGGAGAAAAATTATGTACAACAGAGGAATGTTTCAATAAAGCTTTCAGCCCTGAACAGCTTGACTTTTGGCCTTATGTCATACCCCAGGAAACTAATCTGAGCATTTTTTTCCTACCTTGAGGAGGAAAAATGTGATAGAATGGTCATCAATTATCTGAACCACTGTATTATCTTGCTTGATAAGTTGCAAAAGGTAAATAAAACTATCATTCAATTAAGAATTAAGCGTCACCTCGGGGACTACTTATTTTCTTCTCTCTTCTTAATGCAGCTTTATTGTCATTCGCCTCTCATTTGCCATGGACAATACACATCTAGTTCTGTTTATTCAGGCTCTGGAGGAAGCCATTCGCAGCACCATGGCTAATGTCGTACTATATCGGAAAAAAGAAAACCCTCATAAAATAGTTGTTTTACTGGTTCTGTCGAAAGAACTGAACTGGGAGCTGCAAAGCCTGCATGAGGAGGGATACTTTGGTCCTCCAGAACCAACGCAACAGTTTCAACTAAGAGAAGGAGAGCAGATTCATTTTAGATTTAGTGGCAACATATTTGCCTCAGGTAAACTGGCTGTTTCTTGTACATAAATACAATCAAGTGAACAAATCTGATATAATATAGACCTTTGTCTTGCTTCCACTTGTTGCAAATAGCGAGCTTGCATTTAGTTAATTATTTGAAATGGCACAATTCGGTGTTCTCATTCAATCCTTATTTTTTGTAAACTTGTAATTCAATAGGCAACCACTCCACTATGATTACATGAAAAGAAGTTCATATGGTGAAATCCTGGCCCACTTGACATTAATTGGTATTTTGTCAATTTCTTCAATAGGGCCAATATTTTACCCATAGCCCTCCCTTTTCTACTAATCTCCTTTTATGGTTGTTTTAAGAACATCTCATTTGGGTTAAATGGATTTTAAATCAAAAAGGACAGATTCTGCTCATTTACCTCAGTGTAAATCTGGAGTAACTCAATTGACTTTAATGGATAGTGGCATCTAGGGCATATTAATGCTGTTGTTGGTGGCCCTCTGACTTAATTAATGTGATGATGGCCTATTGTTTAGAAATTGCGTAAGTGCTCACAGTTGGTCTAACTCCTGTCATTCACTATTGCAATGGTAAGAACTATTCACTGCAGCGGGAGTAGAGGTAGCTCAACACTAAGCACTTTTGAAAATCCCACCCAAAATATTTATGCTCTTCTTTGCCAGGTTTTAAAATGAATTATGAGTGTGTAGTTTACCACCTTCAGAGGTCACATTGTAAGACAACCCTGGAAAAAGCATACTGAGAAAACTTTTTTTTGGGGGGGAAGGGAAGAGGGGATAGAGGGAGTGCAGGCTGAAGGAGTTTGCACCAGTGGTGCAAGAAAACTGTCTCCTGGTTTTTGGTTCCTCCTGGTTCCATCATCAATTTTCCCTCCCAAGTGGAACATCCTGAAAGGCCCTGAACTTTGACCAGCTGCTCACCTCAAAAAGTGTAACATTTAACAAAATAGCACACATTGTTTCCTAGAGCCTTAGGTACAATATTATCTTCTGCTTGTACTAAATTCATTGTCAACATGGACTTTCATTTCTTCTCTCCATGGTTTGTATTTCATTAATTTTATCATGCCATGTGCATTGCTTTTCAATCAGCAGCACCTCTCTCCTTAGAGGCACTTTGAGGCAGTTAACTGCAAAGATAATGTAACTGTTAATGTAAGTGGCCAGGAAAGATTAGCTGTTGCTCTTTGTTTCATGTTTAGGTCCCAATCCTGAAAACAATTTTATTTGTATAAGTCCTATTGACTTATCTTGCTCCCCAAAAGACTGTGTTTATATGTCATAGAATCAGACATTAAAACTCAGTATAAGAAATACATCTTTTTATACTGAATACAGATGATGGGAAGGATTTTGGAAAAGTCTACAGGCTTATTTTTCATTCACAAAGAAAGCCCAGACTGGAGCTCCAACTCAAAGAAGTGGATGAATTCGGTAACTACAGCTCACCTCATTACAAGGGAACTGCAGTATTTTACAAAATAACCAGAGAAACAATAGCCAAGAACTGGGATCAACCCCTTCTGCCTGCTGACTATCAGGACCAGTCACCTTTATACAAGTTAGCGCTAACCTTACCAAAGGTAAGTTCCACAACTCCTTACTATTTGAAGTCTCTCTGTTCCAGACATTTTTATGAGATTAATATATCCTTTATCCGTAAAGATCCTAATTTGTTTTACAAACTACAGTCAGACAAAGGAATAACCCACCTATAAAATGTCGCTGCTGAGGGCAGGGTTGAAACACAGTAGCTTTTTCACCTTGCATAGCACCACCAGATATTAATTTAGGACTGGAAATAAAGAATCTCATCCAACTGAAATTGTGGGGGGAATGTAATTGCCCAGTTGAAGTTTATCCAGGATACTGCAATTCACCCCCTGCCTCCCGCTCTCCAAAACATACCATGGAATGGCTACAAGTGGTCAGTATTGGAAGTTACTATTAAATAGATAGGGGCTAGATCATGCCTTTAAGGCAGAGCCCAGTGTTTGGGAAGGTGCAGAGCCACAATTTCAGGGGGAGCTCAGGGAAGAATTTAGACTACCCATTTTTCTTAAGTATCCATAGATATACTGTCATCTTTGAACCTGAATACTTCATCCCCTTGCATGCCTGGTAAGTCTCTATAAATTTGTCATGTGTGTTATTGGCTTGTCTCCATCTCTAAGACATGCATACAATTTTCAACAATCTTCTCTCTCTTGAAATGTCACTCTGTTGCCTCCTCAAGACCCAGATCTCCAGACTCTAAGGTACAGTGAAATGCCAATTGACCTCCAATACCAATATTGTATCACCTTCAGCCTGAAACATCTTTACTCCATCTCCCAATTTATTACAGAACTCTGTTTTTAAAATCCTCCCCAGATTTGCTGCAAGACCTTGTGAACCATGTTGTAAACTGCCATAGCTCCATCGAAGTCTAGGCCAATTTACATCAACTGTCAATGTCTCCATTTCTCATTCTATTCCTCCCACTTTTATAGCACTAGTCTCCCGCCATTGTCCCTTTTCTGCAGATCTGAAACAGCCTTCTTTGCTTCTTTGTTTCCCCATTACCATACTCTATTTTTCTCTCCCTCTGCTATTTTTTGCTATCTAAAAGGTTGAAACTGAATGATTAAGTTGTATACATTTTTGCACCAGGATAGGTTTTATTTAAGTGAAATATAGTACAAAATTCTGTTATAAGACAATATACTCCTTTGCCTTTAAAAACAAAAACTTTTCAGCAAAGTTAGCCTCCCTTGAGAGCTATCTACAACAGTTATATGTGGCACTTCCCTGGAGAATTAAAGGGGATTCTTAAAGAAAATCTATTTCTTTGGACCCAGGCTTCACTTTGTTTCCTTTCCTTCCTCCCCTAATTCTGTTGTTTATTTCATCTTCTTTCGTTTTGGTGCATAATAAGAATCATATTATGTATGGCATGGGATGGTACTTGCAATAACCTGCATTTGCACCTATCAAGTGCCTCGGCTTTGCTTTGGCACTTAATCACCTGCCAAGGCCTTTTATTGCTTTCTGTATTCTATTGCAAAGACCATTAGCCCTTAAATGTCCTGGTGGGACTTTCTATTGATTTGCATTAATTACATGTGTTACACACACACCCTCATTTAAATTTACGGTCATCTTTGCTATCAATAAAACCTTCTATTCCCAGTGTGGAAAGGAAGTTAAGGCTGAATGGATACCAATGGTTATGAAAGAAGCAAGCACAAGAACATTGGTAATTTGGTAGTTGCTATGTAGTGACTGGAAAACTATGTGCTATTATTGGAGACACCCCCAAACCCAGCCCCTGGAAGTAAATTTGGGGAATTCAAAATCTAGATCCAGATGTTTAAAAATAAGCTCTTTCTGAATAATTTCAATAGAGGGGCCTAAATTGAGGTATAGAAAAACAGTCTGCTTAGGAATGGTTTCCTTAAGTAGAAGCCATCATGGGGAATTCTGGCTAAAGCAGCAAACAATTTCTCCTGGAGTTCCCAGATAAACACATGCAGTAGCAGAACATCTGCCATCCTCAGAAAAGGTGCAGCATGCTTTCCCCCTTCCTACTTGGCCAGCAGAGCTGGCTTGCGTGGGGAGTGGAGCCATGTCCCTTTTAGAATTCTAGCAGCACAAGTCATTTAACAAGTGCTGTATTCACTAGCCTCACTGTGGCTTGCCTTTTGCAAATGGGCACAAATGATGGGAAAGTCTGTACAGGGCCAACCACCACATGGCTCAAAGTGTCCTAATACTATACCTGCCTCTTGCGAATTCCAAGAGTGTAATCAGGCTGCTTTAAATAACTCTGAAATTGCAGTGTGTGCATTTTTCTACAGATTAGAATGCAATAAACCAGGAATAAATCTGGTCCTTCCTTGCTCATTTGTAAGGATGTTATTTGATGAAATGTCAGAGCTGTAGTTCTTCTGTGGATCTAGAATAAGTTAACTTTTTTTCTACTGTGCAGTTGCTATATTGAATATAGCAATTTCAAAATTCCCTTGAGCAAGATAGGCCTTATTACTCTCAATATGTTTCTTGATAGGAAATATATAACAGACATATGTAATACATCACTTCAGGGGATCAGTGCAAGCCTTGGGTTTCCAAAGAAACTTCCTCTAGTTGGTGGTGATGAGTTTACTTAGGAGAGACTGAAAGGGGTCAGATTCTGCCCTGAATGAAAATATTAATACAAAAAAGTATGTTCTTGGAAATGCTCACTTATTTGTGGATAGTTTGCTTACATATGGCAAGATTTGCACTTAATTTTCCACCCAAAAATGAAATGCTTCTCTATAAAAGACTACAAGTGGAAAAAAATAGCATCATAATCAGATCTCTCCATGTTGCAAATATTCTGTGTGTACAGAACTGGCATCTGTTTAGAAACAGTTGGCAAGAATTTCTATTTTGAATTGCCTTCTGTCCTTCCTTTTTAACCTTAGCAAGAAAAAGAACAAATACTTGAAGTACTTTAGTTAATTCAACTTCTGTCTCTTAAAAGACATTGGTCTATGTACAAAAGGGCAATGGGAATTTCATATGCACGTTAGTGGTAATGAAATCCTCATGAACATAGGTTTAGACTTTGGCCATGTCTACACTACAAACTGTGGTTGATGCAAGTTACATTGTCATTAAGCCACTGAAATTAGCATATCGCGTGTGCATGGGCTTGTCTCCTTGCGTCAGCACTGCACATCCACACCCAGAGTGCTTGTATCGATGCACAGTGCAGTTCACCATGGATAGGTATCCCAGTGTGCAACTTGCCACTGTCCAGCACATAGTCTTTTAGGAAGTTTTAGCAATGCATGGTGGGGTTGAAACGAGTCACGCAGGGGTGCCTGGGACCAAGGTGTCAACTTCTCAGTGTGCAACAGTCTCCATCCCATAATTTTCAAAACTTTTTCAAAATTCCACAAACTTGTACAGCCCTCCTCGCTATCCACCATCTTTGACAGAACCATGAAGCCTGCACAGCTCTGCACTATTGTCATAAGCATTACAAGCACAGGATCCTCTGGTATTTGCCGAGCTGCAAGAACAAATCAGCAGGGAATGATTTCTTGGAGGACCAATTGCTGTGGGATATGGTGAGAACCAATTCAAGGTCATTGATGGCCTTCACAACGCAGCTGCATATGGTGGAGTGCCATTTCTGGGCCTGAGAAACGAGCACTGAATGGTGGGATTGCACTGTAATGGAGGCTTGGGATGACAAGCTGTGGCTGCAGAACTTCCAGATGCGAAAGGCCACATGCCTGGATCTGCGTGCCATGCTCACCCCAACCCTCCAGTGCAGGGACACCAGAATGAGAGCTGCACTAACAGTGGATCAATGGTGGTGATTGCACTGTGGAAACTTGTAATGCCTGATTACCCACTGACTGGTAGCAATCAGTTTGGAGTCAGAAAAACCACTGTGGGGCTCTTGTCATGCAAGTATGCAGGGCCGTTAAATCAACTCTGATATTCAGGACTGACTCTCAGCAACATGCAGGAGATACTGGATGGATTTTCAACAATAGGGCTCCCAAACTTTGGTGGAGTGATAGATAGCCTGAACATCCCTATATTTTGGCACCAGACCACCTTGCCAAGAGTACATCAACAGAAAGGGCTACTTTTCTATGGTTATACAAGCATTGGTGGATCACCAGGGATGCGTCACCAACATCAGGGTGAACTGGTCATGGAAAGTGCATGACACTTGTAGCTTTCTGAACAGTCCTGTCTTCTTAAAGATACAAGCAGGAAATTCCCCACCCTCCTCCAACTAGAAGATGATTATTAGCAAATGTTGAAATGTCAATCAATAGTGATCTTGGGTGACTCATGAAGTCATACACAGGCCACCTTGACAGCAGCAAGAAAAGATTCAGCTACAAACTCAGCAGGTGCAGAAGGAGAGTTGAATGTGCTTTTGGTAGATTGAAAGGATGCTGGCATTGTTTACTCACAAGATTTGATCTCAGTGAGAAAAATATCCCAATGGTTATAGATACCTGCTGTGTCCTGCATAATGTGTGTGAAGCAAAAGGGGAAAAGTGGCTATCTGCTGAGTTTGAACAGCCAGACACAAGGGATATTGGAAGAATTCAATGCAGAACTATGCAGCTTATTGAAGCATTGAAGGAGCTCTTACTTTAACCGTAAGCCACAATATTGTATTGTGGTGTACTGTGCTGTATCTGGCCTGGCTGTTTGGGAGCTTGTTCGGAATTGTGTGTTGCTTGATTTATGATTATTACAGTGTGTTTGTCACTGATCCTGTGAGGTGTGTCACTGTACAGCAACACGTGGGTGCTTTCAAAATTGATAGGCACTATGCAACGTATGTTGTGAACTAATAAAGATGAATTATGTTCCAAATAATAGCATTTTATTCAGTAATAAGATTAGTGAAACAATCCATGGTGGTGTGCAGGGTGGTGGTAGGGTCTCCACCAAGTCTGACATGCATCTCTTTGTAAAAGTGGCAGGTCTGCAGCTTGGCACTGCATTGACAGAAGGCCTCCCTAGCCTTCTGGTATGCCTGCCTCAGTTCCTTTGCTTACAGAGCACAGCTGCTGGTCCCTGTCATATCCCTTCTTCTGTATCCCCCATGAGATCTGCTTATAGATGTCAACATTACTATGGCTGGTTCAGTGCTCTGCTTGCTCAGCCACTCCTCCTCAAAGGCACAGAAGATCTAATATATCCTGTGTACTCCAAGCTGGAGCATTTAGCCAACAAAGAGGGTTGGGAAACTGCATAAAACAACGGAGAGCTGTTAGGTGTGCTCACCAAGCTGGGCACTTAGGAAAAGGCATTTTAAAAATGTGTAGGGTTTTAAATGGGAGGGGGCCTTCCAGTCTATGTGATTCCTGGGCAGTGGAGATAACAATTGAGACCAGAGTGGTCAGTGTTGGATATTGTGGGACAGCTATTGGAGGACTGTTAGGGTCAACATAGGAATGTGTGCACTTGTGCAGCATCAACCTCAGTACATCGACCATCAATGCTGCTCAGGGAGGTGGTGTTACTATCTCACCATAACCGGGTACTTACATTGGTGGAAAACAAATGTAAGTGTAGACACATGCACAAGTAGGTCAACACAAGACAGCTTACATTGCTCTAACTTTGTAGTGTAAACCAGGCCTGGTTTATGAGTCTGCTACTGTTCCATATAGGGAATTCAACTGCTATGAACCGTAGACATTTGGGATTCATATTCCCAGGCATGGGGGCAGCATAATCCATAAAGTGATTTTGTCCTCCTTTACTGGCTTGTCAATGTAAAGTTTGAGGCTGCTGCTATTTACAGCTAATAGGTTTAGTTCAAGCAGTGCAGGCTTATATTTTGATTGTTTGATTCTGGACTCAGTCCCTGCTAACAACCCATCCAAGAGGCTGCTACAAAGAGATATGAGCCAAAGAAAGAAACACTCTTGCAATGCTTTGTGCAATCTGAATTTGAGTAAGCACCAGGCCTTTCCTTCCACTTTGTTTTGACTAAAAGTCAAAATTGGGCTTAAAAATACAAAAATGATTGGCTTTCATTGTATCAATTTGTGTCATATTCTTTGATCTTTATGAGAGATTTGGGATAGCACGGCAAAGCTAGGAAGATATTATTTGTTATTTTATAGCACCAAAAATTCTGCTAGGCATTTCACAAAATACATAAAAAAAAATTCAGTCCCTACCCAGAAGAGCTTACAGGGAAGCCACTGGGCACAGGTCAAGGGTGCAAAGTTTGACTCATGCCATTGAAAGTGAGGGTGACAGAGTGAAAAACAGAATGGCATACCAAAGTCTGATAATATGGATTACTCAGTTTAATATTCTAGTAGCTAAAAGGGAGATTTTGATTAGCTAAGGTGCTTTATAACCTGATCTAAAATTACTAACATGGCTAAAAAGGCTGTAGGCCAAGTTGTCATAAAATGTTTGTCTTAATTTTTAAACTCAGTGGTGTGATCCACAAATTTTAATTATATGTAGGTCCTTCCCATTGATTTTGGCTTCTAAAGAACAAAAGCATCTTAATAAAACAAGTAAAACTAGACAAGCAAGGATAGGTATGCATGTAAGTCAGGTGGGCAAACTACAGCCCACAGGCTGCACCCGACCCACCAGCCATTTTAATCCGGCCCTCGAACTCCCACTGGGGAGTGAGGTCTGGGGCTCACCCTGCTCCAGCGCTCCCAGAAGCAGCGGGATGTCTGCCCTCTGGCTCCTATGCATAGGGGCAGCAAGGGGGCTCTGCTCTGCATGCTGCCTCCACCCCAAGCACTGCCCCCGTAGCTCCCATTGGCCAGGAACCACGGCTAATGGGAGCTGCAGGGGCAGCAAGTAAAAGAGCCGCCTGGCTGTGCCTCCGCATAGGAGCAGGACGGGGGATGTGCTGCTGCTTCCAGGATCTGCTTGAGGTAAGCGCTGCCTGGAGCCTGTACCCTTGAGCCTCTCCCCACACTTCAACCCCCTTCCCCAGCCCTGAGTTCCCTGCCACCCTCTGAACCCCTTGGTCCCAGCCCAGAGCATGCTCCTGCACCCCAACCCCTCATCCCCACCCCAGAGCCTGCACCCCCAGCTGGAGCCCTAATCCCCCCCCACACACACACCTCCCACCCCTGCTGCCCCAGTCCAGAGCCCCCTCCTGCACCCTAAACTCATTTCTGGCCCCATTCTGGAGCCCTCACCCCCACCCACCCCCCTGCACCCCAACCCCAATTTTGTGAGCATTCATGGCCCACCATACAATTTCTATACCCAGATGTGGCCATCGGGCCAAAACGTTTACCCACCCCTGATGTAAGTGATAAAATGTAATAATTATGCACTAGGTAGCCATAACAAATAATAAGATACAGTGAGGTGGTAGAGTTGCAATAAGCATATAGTGTTACTATGCAGAGGCTTACAAATGTGATTACAATAGCAATGTTGCTAACTTACTGCAGGCAATTTCAAATTCCATGTGATGTTAATACAACAGTGTTTGATGTACTTAATGAAGCAGTTACAAGACTCTTATCACATTATTGTGCAGAGAATAAAATTATGTCATTTCATCAAGAAGTTTAATCAGTTACTTCCCCCACCATGCACAATTAACTTCCTGCCTATATTACACACTTGCTACACTACAGTAAGTATATAATACACTTCTATGGCATTGTTTCTTCAGAATATGTTAACCCACTTCTGTTTTTCAGATACTCTGAAGCCACATTGTTTCTTCTCTACCCAGTTGTATGAGGTTTATGTTAATACTGTACAGTGGTTTTACAGCCATGAATCTCATAGGCACAGTAAATACAGTGCTCATTCTGTTCTGAACTGTTCATCTCTGGCATATTGATAATGGTATTGGTGTTATATGGATAACAATACAGCCCAGTCTATTGGTAGACTACTATTTCGGTCGTCATAGCCCCTCTAAAATGGGCTGTCCTTTTAGCATGCATTAAGTATTAAAGCCCTTAGCATCATTATGTACATGGAGTTTATTTTTGCTTTCAAGATGCATCTTTCTTCCCTCTTTGGTTGATTTGGAACAAGAGTCACACTAGTAGTCAATACAGAACGTTGTTTTAAGTTATTAGTACTTTGCACTTCCTTATGCTTTAGGATGAGATTTTCAGAAACATTCAGTATTAGCTCTATGCAGTTCCCACCAGCTTCAATGGGAGCAGAGTTACGCCAGCCATAGTTCCTGATCTTACAAGAATTCAGTTTTGCAGAGCAATTAAAATTAGTAAGCTTTTCAGTACAAAAAAAAAAACCCTCTTCCCTCTGAGCTGGTGAAAAGGAGAGTCAATCTGTAGAAGACAGACAGGAAAATAAGTCACTTATCCTATCCCTTAACAGCACTTCAGAATCAGAGCCTCACTCCTTGGGCACAGCTGTATCGAATTTGGAGCTCACTCAACTTGCTGCCTTTAGGAACGGAACTCATTCTTTTCTTTGAAGGCAGTGATGTTCAGGAGAGGGTTTCTCGTTTCCCTTGGCTAGTTCACATTGTATAAGACTTAGTTAAATACCATCATACTAAGCATGGATCCCTTCAAATAAACCACCTCATATTGTCCTGCTAAGGGCTTCTAACATCTTGCGTTTTATGAAGAGGATAGAAGCAGCTTTGGAAAACTAATTTTTAAGTTGTGACACTCTCATATATAATATACACATGGTGTCCATAGTTAGTCTTTTTGTGCATCTCTTACTTTCGGTCATAATGAAAGGTACCAGTCTATCTCCCAAAAGGTTGTCCTGAAGCTTTTGTCATATTTGGATTAGCTTGACACCATGTTGTGGTCAGTCATCCTAATATAATGGATGATAAATCTTTCAGATGGTTAAGATAAAACTTCTCTGCATTTTTTCCTGTATTCTTAGGGCCCTTCATTTTCAATTTTTATTTTATTTAATTTTTTTCCTGAAAATTTAATCAGTGTTTATTACAACCACAAATAAAAAAACAAACAAACAAACACCACAAGGAGAAATCAGTGCAAAAAAACTATTAATTTTTCTGGGTAAATATCAGGATTTATTTTGGTGGATAGAAAGATGGGGCGGGGGAGAAGTATTGAGTAGATTAATGCTTTGAATTCTGTTCATCAATGTGGTTTGCTGAGGAACTAAAATAGAACTCAAAACACAATGCCACCTCTGAGTTTAAGAAAATATGTCTCTAATCTCCAAATAAAATGTTTAATTTGAATAAACAGTTTACTGTAGTAGGCTTAGAACCATTAGCCTGTCAATATTTGCATTTAATAATTTGGCCACACCATTTATAGTGCACACACTCAATTTCATCCTTTTCTCCTGTTTTTGTTTTTAAAACTTTCAAATACTTTGTGTTCTAAAACATATTCTAATAGATTTTTTTCTGCCAATTTTAGTGTATCAAATCTTTAAATTATTATCTAACAGCTTGAAATGTGTACATGGTGGATGTGAGATTCATCAGTATGTTCAGATGGACACACACTTCAGAGCTTGTGTGCATGCCCGTTTGCTGTGTGTATCTTCTAGACAAATACATAGCCTTACTTCAACAGGCAGCTTTGCATACACACAGAGACTAATGTATTATTGTAATACATATATCATACAATGTATAGCATTTTCCTAAAAAAATATTTTTATATATTTGAATGATACTAAAGTAGGGTGAAAATCAGAAAAAAAATGAATACTTTTTGTAAAACAAGAATTTTTCAGTAAAAATCAGTTTAAATTGAAAATGAAGGGGCTTATGTATTCTTAAAGCCAAATGTGTACCCATCCCCCAAATTCTGCTAAATTTGCCTCGGAGATCCAGGATCATTCGTAACAACACTGGCTTTTGGCCTTTTGGGATAATCAAGGGCCAATTCTCTTCCAGGTAGAGAAATAAAATGCACTGCAATCTACTACAACAAAAAAGAGTTATGGTCATTTTAACAAACTATACTTACACTGATCTAGGTGTATCTAAGCTAAAAATATCCAGTTTACAATAATGAGCATTCCTTCTATACCATAACTGCTTATTCTTTAACCACAGGCTTTTAACTTTTTCTTCTCACAGCATATTTCACATAAGGCAAATGTAGACATGACACTGGCATCTAGAGGATGTTAAGTTTAACAGCACTTAAAACATCTCACATCCACCACTATGATGTAGTTACCCCAGAATTGCACTAGTGTAAATGAAATGAGAATCTGGCCCCTCCGTTCATGTATTTTTCTCTATTACTACTATTTGGAATTGTAAATAATTACCACTTTGCTTTCACTAACTCTGAATTTACTTTAAATATTGTTTCAGAGTGGTAGCCGTGTTAGTCTGTATCAGCAAAAAGAACAAGAACTACTTATGGCACCTTAGAGAATAACAAATTTATTTGGGCATAAGCTTTCGTGGGCTATAACCCACTTCATCAGATGCATAGAGTTGAAAATACAGTAGGAAGATTACACACACACACACACACACACACACACAGAGAGAGAGAGAGGGAACATGAAGAGATGGGGGGTTGTCATACCAACTCAGGATTTGAAGGACCATCCCTCACTCTCTCAGACCTTGGGAGACAGGTCAGTCCTCGCTTACAGACAACCCCCCAAACTGAAGCAAATACTCACCAGCAACCACACACCACACAACAAAAACTCTAATCCAGGAACGTGTCCTTACAGAATGACACTGAACTGGCCATACCCTAGACCTTAATAAGTTAAATTATTGAAAGAAGTTGCTGCTAGTTTGCAAACTTCTGCTTAAGTTTGGACTGCAAACTGGCTACCTTTCTAGTGCTGTATTCATATTTTTCTTACATTTATTATTTTTCAATATAAAACTCCTGAAAAAATGGGTTTCTAAAAAATAATGAAGTTGTCCAAGCCATGACCATTCTTCTCACATTTATATTTTCATGTGCTGCAATATCACAGATTATCACAATGGTCTTCAGCAGCACTACCCAGTGATGGATCTACCTAGTTTTAACTGCATTTAAGGATTTTGTTGCTTACTGTGACATGGAAACTCGCCTCTCATGGGTACCTCCTGTCAGCTGGATGTGATGCTGCAAGCTCTCCTGCCCCAGGCACCTCTGTAGGTTGTTGACCTCACTAGGCAGGCCTTCAGTAACTCAGCCCTCCAGACAAGCCGGAGTCTAAAATGGATGATCCCCTTCCAGGGTAGGGCAATCCAACAACCTAACAGCCTTCACCAGAATGTTCAGCCAGGTTTCTGGGCCCTCTAATTCCAGTTCTTTGCTTGAGCTTCTAAAGGTGACTTGTCCCCTTCTCAGGGCTTAGGCCACTGCCCTGCAGATGGTGGGGGGACCTGGGCCCAATCATAATGCTGGGTCCCAGCCCAGGGACCCTTCTCACAGCAGCCACATACTGCTTCCTTCAGTTATCTGCTGCTATACTCTGGGCCTTTTCCCCCACGTAGCCTCTTTCTCTTCACCTTTACCTCAGCGCTGAAGTTCTCAAAGCCTCTTCCTCCTCACTGAATGCAAATATCACCAGAACCCATCTACTGGTTCTCCTTTTGAGCTCCTGTGACCAGCAATTAGTGAGCTAACAAGCACACACCTGCCCAGGAACTGACCTGGGCAGGCTTTACAGTTCCTTCTATCTGAGCCAGCTGGGCTCTGATTTGCTGCTTCTGTGAAGCCTTTCTAGGCAGGCCTGGCGGATCCACCTTCACTGCTCCTTTCCTAGGGCAGGGAGTGGTAGGACCATGGGGCCTCCAGTGGGGGCCTCAAAGGCCAGGTGTACCCCGTCATATCTACCTCAACTTTTTCCTTTTAACCCAAAGAGAAAACAATAGGCCTGTTTCTGAACTCATGTCTACTGGTATAAATCAGGACTAATTGCATGGGGAAAAGGGTGGAGTAAAGAGAAGAAATCAATCAAGTGATTCCAAGAGGTGATTCACTCGACCCCCTTTTTCCCTGTTCTGCTTCTACTGCTTTAGATGCTAGTACAGCCTGGTTGTGTGTCAGAGGTCCAACTGACAACCTTTTGTAATTTTATATTACTGAATAAATGGAAAGGCTATCAGAGTGATTTCCATGTACGTATTGTAGCAATATCTTCAAGCATTGTCAAATTTCTATTCTGCTACAGTTTTATCCCTAATGGCTGTCTCACAGTGAAACAGCATGTGATCCTATGCTTCAGAAAAGCAGCTGCTTTTGCTAATTGAATGGACTTCTAGGCTAGAAAACCGTTTATGACTATTCTAGTACTTCACTGACTTTTGGCTCCAAATATTCTAGTTGACAGTGTGAGTTACAGCCTGGGTGAATTTGATGTTTCATCATAGATTTTAGTCTTTTAAGGCAGATTTAAATTTTTTAGATATAATACATATTACATTATTAATATACATCATTTTCACTTTTTTTTTTAAACAGAGGAGTATAAAGTGGTTCAGATTAAAGTCAACCTATAGGCAATTGAGTTCATCTACAATTACTATCTGTTGGAAACCTTTTTCAGAAGTTTGAGGCTCTAAATCCCCATTAGCAAATGAAAATCCATGTTTAAATATAACTGCCTATTTAAGCAAGACAAAAAGAAAGACAAGACCATTGTGGTATTGAAAGAAGAACAGTGCCCCTCTCTGGAAGAGATTCTCATCCCATTTAATACTTTATTTTTCTAGCACTTTATGATCATTTTATATTGGGACAACTCCACTGACTGCAAGGGAGTTGCATTGCTGTAAAACTTGTGTGTTACAATGATGAATTAGGCCCTCAGATGCATACAAGATTGGTTGGACTTTGCACTGCCATGCACAAAATCCACATTAGGATCCCTACCGTCTGGACTGCTAGCAATCAGCCTCAGAATTGAGGTGAATAGGGAACTCACGGTTGTGGTGGCCTTTAGAATTCATAACTCTATACCAGGGATCGGCAACTTTTGGCACGTGGCTCACCAGAGTAAGCACCCTGGCAGGCAGGGCTGGTTTGTTTACCTGCTGCATCCGCAGGTTCGGCCGATCGCAGCTCCCACTGGACGCGGTTTGCAGCTCCAGGCCAATGAGGGCTGCGGGAAGCAGCGTGGGCCGAGGGATGTGCTGGCCGCCGCATGCCAAAGGTTGCCGATCCCCGCTTTATACCCATGGACCTCAGTTCCTTCTTTCCAATTTTTTAACAACATTTGAAGTCACTCTTTTCAAAAGGTTGTTGTTGATGTAAGGTCAGACGGTCACCAAGTCCAATATAGCCATAGTCACACAGCCCCATGTTAGTAGTCCCCATATTGCAGCTAGAGAGGGAGGTAAGAGCAGGGGCTACATACCTGTAATTCCCCCATCCTGAGCAGGTAGACAGGAAGCAAGGAAAGGGGAATAAAACAGGCAAAACTTTGGCTCTGTGCCCCAACTCAGTGAATCAAGGGCAGTAGGAAAAAGTACTGCACTTTATCATTGAGAATACAGACCGTTGCTTATAATGATATTTTTAAGGTATTAAGATTACAGGTTGCACCATACAATAAAAGAGTAAGTGTAGCTGCAAAGGTGGCATTATTTATTAATCTATACATCTGAGAAGTTTCACACATTTTACAGTGAAACCCACAAAACTTTATTATTGGAGTGTTCCCTTCCTAAAGCTTGTGCTATGAAATTAATAAGCCAACAATTTCTAGGTGTGTGCTAGGTATCATTATCGTCTTTGAAAACAGTGATACTTGCACTTGCTTGTACAGGTTGAACCTCTCTAGTCCAGCACCCTCAGGAGGTGACTGGTGCCAAACCAGAGAATTTGCTGAACCACGGGAGGTCAATGCAGAGTGTCAGCAGGTCTCCATAGGCACAGGAAATAAGGGTGTGGGGGGTGCTGCACCACCCCCAGGCTTTGCACCCAGTGTGGCCCCACATCTGGGGTCCCAGCCGCCGGCCCCAGATCCTCCCCTTCCCTCCCAGAGCTTGAACACCGTGAATCAGCTGTTCGCAGCTCTCCGGAAGCACTGGGAGGGAGGGGGAGCAGGTGGTAAGCGCAGGGCCACCAGCGCGCAAGAGGAGGGGGGCAGAGCGGTGAGCTTGGTGCCGATGGATGATCCGCACCCACTAATTTTTCCCCATGGCTGCTCCAGCTCCGGAGCACCCACAGAGTGAGTGCCTATGCCGGACCATGGATGTTGCTGGACCAGAGAGTGCTGGATTAGAGAAGTTCAACCTATACCAAGTGCACATGGGTGCACAGGCACATTTCTTTCAGTATCTGAAATTAGACTCCATTCCTTTATATACACACACACGCACACCCCTTCACAATAGAGGTCATATACACACGATTCACATTGCTATTTATCTTAGAACATCTGCTACTGTGCACATCTGCACAAATGCAGCAACTTATATATCTTGGGTATCCTTTATAAATACCTGAAATAGCTTTAATCTAGATCAGGGGTTCTCAAACTTCATTGAACCATGACCCTGTTCTAACAACAAAAATTACTACATGACCCCAGGAGGAGGGCTGAAGCCTAAGCTCCCCCCCCTCCTCCAAGTCCCACTGCCCCAGGTCGGAGGGAGTGGTGAGAGGGAGGCGCAAAGTCTAAGCCTCCTGTCAGGGAGTGGGGGGGTTCAAAGCTGAATCCCAAGGGTTTCAGCTCCAGGCAGGGGTCCTGTAACCTGTGCCCTGCCACCCAGGGCTGAAGCCCTCAGGCTTCCGCTTCAACTCCAGGCGGAGAGGCTTCGGCTTCGGCCCTGGGCCCCAGAAAGTCTAAAGCCAGCCCTGGCAACCCCATTAAAATGGTGTCACGACCCACTTTGGGGTTCCAACCCACAGTTTGAGAACCACTGATCTAAATAATGTGAGTACCAGAGCCCTGAGGCCTACTGAGAACCCTGGATAATTACTTGAGTAGCTAGCCAGTGTTGTAGCCCATGGTGCCACACTTTCACCTCTGGTGTCCAAGCTAACTAGATTAAAGTTAAATTGGGCATGTTCACACAAGCTCCAAAACACACCCTATGATTGCAGTGTAGACATACCGTCAAATACAGTGGGCCCATTGTCAGTGGGGCAAGAGACATAGCTTCAATGATTTCAATTGGAGTATGCTGATTTACAGTAGCTTTGAATCTGGCCCAGTATGTGTTAATGGCATAAGCAGCACTCAACTTGAAATGCTGATTTACTGTTTTCCATCCTCATATCCCCCTCCCCTGGCAGATTTGTTCATTCTCCCTCCCTAAATACTTTTTCTTTGGTAGCATGAAAAATTAATCAACCGGCCACAAAGCACAAAAAGAATTGCTACAGATTCATCAGGTAAGAGCTATTTTTTGCACTAGATGGTTAAAGTTGATTTTATTAAGTTACACTAATCTAGTTGTTTCCAATATTTTCATTTATTAAACTGACCCTTTCATATTCAGGTCAGAAGAATGTAAATATATTTAAAATTATATTAAATGAAATGGAAAAAAAATGGTTACTGAGAAACTTTACCAGGGAAACGAATAGCTTATATAGTCCTGTGAAAGGGTCAGCTCATTACTGGTGCCTCCTCGTGGCTGGGCATGGTGTGGCAGCCCTCTCGCCACTGGGGTCTGCTGCTGCTGGTTGCTCCACCTCTGCAGCGGCCTGCATCTTCCAGTGACATGGCCCTCTGGGAGGAACCTTCAGGCAGTGGTTGTCAAGGAAGTTCCTGCCCTCCCTCAGCCCTCAGGAGCTGAGGGTTGAAGGTCTGTTCTCTTCCCTGGTCTGTTGTAGAAAATATTTGAGCTGCTGCATTTTATTGCTGATTTCCTCTACACAATTTAAGTATAAATGATCGTTACTGAGTCAGGGAAATTAGTAATCCAAGTTTGTACCAGAGTGCAAAATTACAGGCTTAGTCAGTAAAATTCTAACTCTTCTTAAGTCAATGGCAAAACTCCCTTTGACCTCAATAGGAACAGGATTTCACCTGTAGTCTACAGTATGTTCAGCTTTGGAGATCTTTTTTAAAAATTAAATATTTGTCTAGGAGAAGGCATCAGGAATAAATGATTTTATAGATCTTTTAAAATATATTTGTAATATTATTTTAAAAAGTCTAAATAACACCTTTAAGCATTTACATTCTGACTAACAGAGGCCCTGTGGGATAACTTGCTGTACTGGCTCGCAGAGGAGCTCTCAGAAGATAATGCATCATTGCTCTCTTTGCACCTGCCTATCCGTCGGAGTGCTCTTCAGCTTGTTAGACTGAAGTGCCCTGATAATCTAACGCATCAGATATATGAGCTTCTTTGCTTCTGGAAAAAGAATCTTCCAAGATCAGCTGATAAACAGCGACTCCTATCTCGTTATCTTCGTAAGAGTGGCAGAAGCGATCTTTCAGAAGAGCTCAGGTTCAAGTGGGAGAATAAAGCATTCACTTGGCAAAAGCACTGGTTTGAGATGGACAACTGAAAGACTGATATCCATATGTTTTCACCTTGGGAAATTTGATTGTTTTTCCTGCATGTGACTGCACAAGTAGTCAGAATTTCCAAGTGATATTTGCTTTAGCTTGATAAATGCTTTTAAATTTTTACAATGATCATAGAATATCAGGGTTGGAAGGGACCTCAGGAGGTCACCTAGTCCAACCCCCTGCTCAAAGCAGGACCAATTCCCAACTAAATCATCCCAGTCAGGGCTTTGTCAAGCCGGGCCGTAAAAACCTCCAAGGAAGGAGATTCCACCACCTCCCTAGGTAACACATTCCAGTGCAATGAATTGGCAAACAGGGGAAAAAAGACCAGTCAGGCCGCTGGGTGTTCTTTAACTCTTCAGTAAATTTTCACACTCTTCATGATAGCACAAGTTGTCTGCAATGACTTCTTTATGTTCTTCCCCTTGCCTAATAACAGCTAACGTTCCTCAATAAAATCAAACAAGTTGCTGAAAAGACAGATACCAAGAATTACATTCAGCTTTTGGATATACACATAGGGCTCCACTGATTGTAGTAGAATCTGGTGTTTACCAATATGGCCCCATATTATAGGGGCACAGGAATTACCATATTTCATCAGCCCAATGGGTGACCTAGTCCAGTATCCTAGCTCTAATGTTGGTCAGTACCAAATTCTTAATAGACCATAATAGACAATTATTATAAGGCACTAATAGGGGAAGCATCTTCTAAACTCAAGCAGCTAGTGGTCATCTCTGGCACATAAAGGGATATTCCCTATGAATACTTTATCCTTGTGAGTGTAACTGCCAATTATACTCTTATTGTTCATAAGAATGCCTAAGCCTCTTCTGGATACAATTAAATCCTTTGTCTCAGTGCTATATCGATAGCAATGAGTTCCACAGATAAATACTGAAATCTGGAGAAAATTTCTTTTTCTCAATTTTAAATTTATTGCCTTGTAATTTCATTCAGTGTCCTGTGTTCTTATGTTATGGGAAGAGGTAAATAGAAATGCCTGATTGACATTTGTATAATATTCCTTATTCATTTACTCTGTATCACTTCTTATTCATCTCCTCTCTAAACTATTATGTAAAATTCCTCTCAGCTTTAAAATGGAGTCATGACCAAGGCATCCCTAATATTGCATATCAATTGCCATACATTACTGCTGTATTTGAATTACTTTGTTCTTGCATCACATTAAGTGACAGTGTGTAGGACCTAATCACTAATATATTGCTATCCATCTGGTATGCCACAAACCTGTTTAAGGGGTAAAATGTGCCATTTGCATTAGTGGCTCAAGGCTCATGATAGCTGGGAAGCCACAGTGAATCAGAGGCTGCTGGAAGGAAGATACTGATATTTGATATTTACAAACACAACTATCAATTGTACTTACACACACACAGCATATATGGAAGTAGTCTTTAAAATACAGTCCATTTGTGCAGCCTTGTTGTTCTAGTTATAATTATTTTCCAACTTGATTAAAAAAAAAACAAAAAAACCCACCACGTTCTTCAAATTCAAAATAAATCTTGGAAAATAATATCCTAAATTAAAAGAAATTCTAAACAGTGGGCAAGCTCATGTTATTAGAATATCCTGAAGTAGCTATCACATGTAAGAAAACTACAGCTTTACAATCTGAGTAAGACAAACAGTCTGAATACTATTTAATTCATCTATTGATTGACAGATTCAGCCTGAAGAACACACTTTTTTAAAGCAATTTAGAAACAGCACAAGAATTAATTTGGTCCATTCTGTGAGACATAAGTGCAAAAATATACACTCATTTTCTTTAAAAGAAAAAAAGCCCACTAAAACCAGATTACATTTAAGTGGGGCCAATCATTTTGTCAGTAGCAATTGAATCTAGCTCTCTTGTATTTTTGTCACTTACTCTGCTAACACGTTTGTTGTCAATTAAAAGCAATTATTTTGAGTACTTTCTATAGTTACTTATTCTGCAGCAACTTTAGTTCAGATACCATCAAAATACATAGCTGAAACTCGCATAATGGGATGGTCCATGACAAGGGCTCCTACGTGCTACATTAATACAAATATAAATTGTAATCATAATCATGAAACTATTGTGAGAGAACTTTAACTCTACTTCCAAATTACAAGCATTCTGTGCTACCACCTACATTCTACCACAAGATGGCCTCTGTGTCTAGCCTAAAGCTTATTCAACTAATCTTCAGTTGCAGAAAAACAATAAGAAAGGATAAAATGCAGTTTCTCTGTAAGGACTTTGATTTTTCGAGTGCTCTGCACCTTGTGCAGTCATTTACATCTGTGCAAAGAAGTGAGAAGGTTGGTTTCAATTTCCTGCTCCTCCACAGGTTCCCACTGTAATCTATCATAGGTACTTACATGTGCATCATTGCCTTAGTATCTGAGTGCCTCGCAGTGTATTTATACTCACAACACCCCTGTTCTCTATGGAAGTACTATTATCCCCATTTTAAGGCTGGAGAACTGAGACACAGAGATGTTAACTGACTTGCCCAAAGTCGCAAAGAAAGTCTGAAGCAGAGCACAGAATTGAAATTGAGTCCCCCATATCCTAGGCTAGTGCTCTAATTCCTGGCCACTTTCTCATCCTTGACCTTAGACAAGTCACTTAGTTCTCCTGCAGAAAAAAGTGCTAATTATTTAAGTGGGGCGCTGTGAGAATAACTACATCCTGAGATGCTCAGACAGTACAGTAATGGGCATCATATCAGAACCTAGGATAGATGGATAGAAAGTTGATGTAAAAAATGCTGTGGTTCTGGTTTGTGTGCACTTCACAAGAAAGACTACTTAAGGTGCAAAGCAATGGTGAGTCAGGCCCATTACAAACTTGTAATGTAGGCTGGCTTCAAACAGGTGTATAGTTTAATTATATTGTTTAAACCATCTGCACATTGTAATCAACTAGGAAATTTACCAATGTACTGTACATGTATGATAATTCACAATGTGTCATTTCTAACCTAAATTGGTTATGGATAAAATTCTGATTTTGGACTTAGAATAGGTGTCCATTTATGAACAAGATAATGCTATGCATGTTTTTAGGGCTTCCCTAACAGTTTGATAATAATGCTTACCTTTCTTTTTTAATCACTTTCAGATCTATGAATGAAAAGCCACTAGCAGTGCTAGTTAGTTATTTTAACTTCTACTGTAAAAAAAACCAATTCCACTTTAGACAACAATGCAATAGGTGCATTAACCTATCAAAAATGTCAGATATGGTGAAGGTTGCCTCAACTCTTATTCTGTGTATTGGATAAAGCCAAACATTTATGTTGTTTTAAAACTTACTGTAGTATTGGATGGGTTTACTTTTAATTTTATTTCCAAGCCAAAGAAAGAAGTCTCAATAATTAGAGTCAATAAATGTTGCTTTTGCTGTGTCATCTTTGAGCTCCTTACACTTAGACAGCTTCTAGTACTTGGAACAAATCCTGAAGTCCCACACAGTATTAATAATACCTAATAGCTGAGATGAGCATTATGAATGAACAGTGGACCCATGGTCAGCTCTGACATTAGCATTTATCCACTAATACATTAGTAGACAAAGCTAAAGAGAGTGGGAAATTTCGGAGAAATATTCTGCTATAATGTGTTTGGATTTTATGGAGGACTAGATATTAAAAGGTATAAATATGGACCCAATGGTTACTTGGAGAGCAAAAGGTTTACTTTAAACAGCAAAATCAAACAACTCTACACTGTTTGTGGCACACAGAGAAGGAAGAAAGATTCTCTAAAGATACCAGCTGGGCAAGATAATCACTCCTTGGATCTTGTGTTCCCTCGGGTAAGACAGGAGGAATTCTCCAAGCTTCATGTTTTAACAGGTTACTGGTGCTCTTAGAAAGCTAAACGTTTGTGACTGCGGAGTTTCACCTATTTAATGCCAAGAAGCGCAAGATCCAGGACTGAGAATCTTACAAGATAATCCATTCCATACAACAGAATGATAAGATAAGGAACTTTCCTTTTCCTTACATACTGGTGAGGATTCTAAACAAAATTTTTACTGGAGGACTTCCTATTAGCATGTTTACTAGGTGACTGTGTGCTTTCTGTGTTTCGGGTCAGAAGATTTAGGAGCTATTATGACAAACATGAGAATTGCTTGAGAAATAAAGAAATACATGCAACAGACACAGGTGAAGTGGCTGTTAAGTCTCTCTAGCTTTCTACTATAACAGCACTGCATCACTAATAAAGTTCATATACTATAATCGGGGCACTCCAAAAGTCTTGAGCATGAGAAATGAAAGTAAAGGCTAGATATATCCATATGAGCCTTATCTGAATGGAAGCAGAGAGAAAAATCTATATGAAACCAGATGAGAACAAAGAATGTATTTCTAGAGCTGGGCAGGAAATTGTGTTCCCATCCCAGGAACATTTGAGATTTGGAAAGTTTCTTGTCTGGAAACGTTGAAATTTTGAAAATTTGTGCAAAGTGACCATCCAAACAAAAATAAAAATTTAGGTTAAGGTCAAACAAAACAATGTTTAATTGTTTCTGAAATGTTTCCCTTCAGTTTTGACCTTAAAACTTTACTATAATTAGCTTACATTTCTAACAGAAAAGTAGTTTCAGATGAAAAAATGGAATTCTGAATTTTGAAAAAGTCAAAGTGGGACATTCTGACATTTTCAAAACTTTTTCCAAGCAATATTCAAAACAATAAATTTGTCAAAACTGGCCTTTTCCCATGATGTTTCATTTTTGATGATTCAGTATTTTCCAACAACTACCAGCACCATTTTGTCAAAAAATTCCTGACCAGCAATACTTTTCTTTTCAACTTCTCCCCTCCTGTTAGGGGTTACATTCAAGTTAAGTTCAGAGGTGTATAAATACCAAACACAACTGAACAAAATACAAATTAGGCCCAAATTCAGATAGATGGGGAAGGATACCAACATGAGGGCTCAGATAGAAGAGCTATTGCTTCCGTTTCTGAAGAGCAATAGGACAGAATTAATTGAATCAGTGTATTAAAGTTCACATCCTTCTTAATCCTGATTTATTGTTAACTCACTGACTTTGCCTACAGTTCTGCAACAAAAGGATACAAGCCAAACCTTATCCAGCAATAATAAAATTGCAACAGATCAATTGCCAATGCTTAGTGTTTCTGTTCTATCACTTTCATTAAACTAGGAAGTCTAATGCAATTCAAAGACTAAAACGTCAGCCATCAATGTATAACAGAATAGCAATTACCGTATACCATGTGATGGGGTGTAACAGTCCAATAATATATTGGACTCTGAATGGATGGAAAATTTGTCTGATACAGAAACACTCCCTTAAGATTAGCAAGCAGAACATTATTGCAATGTGACTGAAGCTGTTCCTTAACTTGCCTAGGCAAGGCTTTCCTTTCTGTACAGAGATCTTCCAAACCTCACTTTGTATTGAACCGCCTTTAGATTGTTCAACAGTTTAGCCAAAAGAGGGGAAGTCTCCCAGGATGGCATTGGCCACATCTTCCTTATCCCATGCAGTTCACTCCTGTTGTATTTCCCAGAAGCGTGCTGCCAGACTGTGAGATGAGAGAACAACAGCCAGCTAGCTTCCCCTGAAGGTCCATTTTGGAACTATACCTCCCATTTAACTTTCCCTTTGAACACTCAATTTCATATTGTTTCTAGGACAGGAATATGAATATAATTATTCTATAGCAAAACATATCATAGGACTCATTCCTTCCATGACTCTACATATGCAAAATTCTGTACATGTTCCCATCACCCCATGGTTCTTCCTTTCTGTTTCATAAAAAATGCACACACAAAAATCTAGCCCTCCATGAGGCTAGGATGTGACTTTCACCCCCTCTCAATTTGTGGCAGGGAGGTATCAAAAGTTTCTCTCTCACCTACACTTCATGTCCATGTAAGAACATAAATAAGTAAACAAATTTCAGGTCAGAGCATAGCTTACATCAGAAGGATGAGGAGCTTTTCTCCATCAGCAGCATTCAAAACCATGCTTTAGCAATTTATAGCCATGGATGACTAGAGTCAGCAAACCACAGATGAATCAAAATTGACCAGGAGGAAAATGTGACAGCCACAGTGCTCTGATCTTTATAGGAAAGAGCAATGACCAATTACTCAAACTCATATTTAAGAAGTGCCCCCCCTAGGTTGCTATGACATTGGGCTTCCCTAGTAATAACCATTTGTCATACTGACCTCCAGATACTGATTTACCATCATCTAATCAAATCAAATATTAGCTCTTGAGTAGAAGTGCACTCTGAGCTTAGACACACTGAACTGAAAATAGGTGGGCATTGAGGGGTACAGAGTTTACCCAGGGCTAAATTCTGCTCTGTTACATGTATATAACCCCATTGCCTGCAGTGGGGTATCATGCATTTAACTGAGTGCAGAATCTGAGTTTTACTGAGTAGCAGAAATAAATTAAAATCCTATCCCTAAACAAGGAGGAATTACTGCAGGTTTGTCCAGACAGAGGAATGTAACTGTGTGGGAACGATCATACCAAAGTGAAATTTGACTGAGCCAAGGCAGAAGCTAGTTACTTAGTATTGAACAACTAAGTATAAAAGACAGACTGTTTGGGCATTTCTCTCACTGACTTTTTACAGAAAGTTACTGATTGTATTTAGAGCTTCCACGAATGGTTTTTTATATATATATTTTTTTTTGGTTTACAAAACACCACAATTTTGTTTACTATTCTGACATAAAGGACATTTTAAATACACATTGTTGCCATACACCTTTCCCTTTGCCTCGTAAAATGTGTCAGTGAGCCATTGAATAAAGCATATGGGGTTTTGAAATTTATTTATAGGCTTTTTAGATGGCAATTATTACCCACTAGCCAAATGCACAAAAACAAGTGATTTGATCCTCAGAAGAGGCCTTTAATATAGGAAAGCATTGTCCTCATAAAGTGATAAATAAATGAGGTACAGAGAAATGAAATAAGGCATGTCTACACTGCACACTTCATTTGGCAGCATGCAGAGTACATGCCTGGGGAGCCCCATAGCATGGGTATAAATAGCAGCATAGATAGTGAGGCACAACTTGGGTGAGTAAAGTCACGCCAGAAGCCTGTGGGTGTGTACCTGTGTATACCCTACATGACTCTACTCGCCAACTGAGCCTCCCCATCTACACTGCTACTTTTAGCCAGGTAGCATCTCACAGCCTCCCTACTGTTGTAGCCTGCTGTTCATAACTACATATGCACTACACACTGCTGCCACTGATGTGCAGTGCTCACACAGCCATAGAGTTTAAGGCCACCAACACCACTCAGCACACACACACTAAATCCAATCACTGAAACGGACCAAAATGTTACAAACCACAATGAGGATTCACAGGTCTTGAACCCAGGTCTACAGGCAACCTTTGCATCCTGGCAGGCTGATGGAACTTCAGCCTCCTCCAGAGGCACAGCTAACAGATGTCCTGATTGAAGGAGTACCCACCAACTGGTTCGGCTGTGCTATTTAACCCAGAAGGCAGCACAGGAAGTCATCTGTGCAACTGAGTGAGTTTGTGGTTGCCTGCTATGTTGGACCCTGCCTTCTTGCCTGACCCCTGAGCCCTGCTCTCCTGACTTGTCCCTGGTTCCTGCTCCACTGCTTTGCACCTGGTTCCTGATCCCTGCCCCTGGTCTCCAAGTCTGGCACCAACCCTTGCCTTGACTCTGACTGATACCAGCTCTGACCCTTGGCCAATTCCCAACTAACTCCTGCTCAAACCACTACAGCTGACTGCCTTAGCCCTGGGGGGTGGGATACATGGGGAAAGATGGGACCAGCAGAGCTCCCGTTCCCCAAGGGGTGCAGGAATCACCAGAATGGGTATCCTGCTTTCAGGTGAACAACCAGCTGGTGACAGGGGCCCAAATTACACAGCTGACAACTGAGAACTAGATGCTGTGGGAATAAGTATTTCAACTTTACACAGAGAATGTTGTAGAAAAACGAGGCTGGATAGCTATCTGTTTTGGATGCTTTAGACACAACAAATCCTGCAGGGAGTTAGACTAGATGACTCTTGTGTTCCCTTCTAACACAAAGATTCAGTGATAGGAGCCTAAAAACCCAGTCCAGTGACTCCCTGAAAGTCCCCTAGGGTAGGGAGTGCCCTCAGAGACTATCCACGGGTCCTAGACAACCTTTGCATCCTGGCAGCTCTTCTGAGGCTTGCTAGTAACTAGTGAACTGAGTGGCTAACAGAACCCTGACCCTACCAGTGGCACCGCCCATGGGTGTCCTGATTTGAGGAATATCCGGCCCCACCAATTGGCCCAGCTGAGCTGTGCTATTTAAGCCAGAAGCTGGCACAGGAAGTTGTCCATGTATCTGGTTGCTACATTTGGACCCTGCCTTCTTGCATGATTCCTGAGCCTTGCTCTCCTTCCTTACTCCTGGTCCCTGCCCCTGGTTTCCAATTTCAGCTCTGACCATTGGTTTGACTCTCTGACTCTGCAGTAATGCAGCCACAGTGATTCCAGCCTGGAAATACCCCAGTCAGGAGGTACAGAGAGAGATGTAGGTCTCCACCCAAGAAAAGTGATGGTGGAAGAGCCTGGACCCTAGAGTGGATCCCCTTTTTGGGCCACAGAGTGGAAATCTAGGTACAGTTGCCCTGAACTGTGACAGACTTGTCCATCATGCTTGCAAACCTGTCTGCCAAATGTCTTTAGCGATGAAGAGGAATCTCGCTCGCTCTCGCCAAGGGATTATTGTGATGACTCATTCAGACAATGAACAGAATTTTGGA
The DNA here is from genome assembly GCF_013100865.1 of Trachemys scripta elegans. NCBI lineage: Eukaryota > Metazoa > Chordata > Testudines > Emydidae > Trachemys > Trachemys scripta. Next base: position 98,581,254 of record NC_048302.1, on the reverse strand, counting down.
ATGACTTTTTTGTACTTAACATCAGAAAGAATGTAACGTAAGAATGTTTCCCACAAAAGCATAAGCATTTTATTTTACTCTGAAGAAGGAAGAACAATAGTGCTGTCACTAAATGAGGAGTTTTATTGCAAGTTTCTGCGTGGACACTAATGGAAAGTAGCTGTGTACCTGAATGAATTAGGGCAGCAGCTCCTCTTATACAACACACATGCTTATTAATGAAGGTGTTCGATAAAATGGGAACCACTGGTTATTAATTATATTACAATCAGTCACTAAAGATAGATATTCATGAATAAGTCAAAACTGTTGGAAAATGCATTTTGGTTACAAGTGATGTGGAATATGCTAGCATGTGAATGTACTGAATGCCTTAAATTAAAAAAAAAAAAAAAAAAACGACATCTGATCCACAAAAATATATACCGCTATACGTTAACTGGGAGAACTAGCTCTGTCTACTACCCTTAAACCAGCTCCTTTTCCTCCTCACAGTTGGCATTGTTATATTTTGGCAAGAATAGATAACTACCTTATATCAAAATTTCAAAACAATAGGTGTCCTAGTGAAGCGCATGCTGAATTTTTGACCTAAGTTTAATGTCGTCCACTCAGCATGTCTGTTCAAATGCACATCCTGTTTTAGATCATGGCACGTGACCATAGTAAACAATTGTAGTAAGCCACTAGATTAAAAGTACTGTAAGGAATGCAAAGAGAGTGACTGTCACCTGATAAAACTTAACACATCTACTCAATTGGTCTGGAGAAGATTCCATTTTCGGTCATGTATTTGGGTTACCTCTTAGAGATTTTTGAAAAATTCTCTCAATTTGGTGAAAAGTGTGAAAAAAAAATCTTTCAAAACACATTTGTACCTTTTTAAAATACCCAGCTACACACTGCCTACAGACTCCCTGGGAGCGGTTTGAATCTCATCCTCAGGAATGTGCAGGTGCCATACAAGTTTAAGCCATTCACTTGTCAGGAGACTATTAATTCATTAAGATAGCTGCTGTATCCAGCCACCAGCTGACAAGCAACAAGCATAGGATTAGCTTCAACATGCAGCACTCAGAGAGGAAAATGTTAAAAATTATAAAGTTTTAATTTACAGCAACTATTACAATTCTGGTTCACTGACAAAGTTGTTGCCAATGCACCAGGAGGTCCCCATTCAAGTCTTGGCTGCAGTAATGCAGCCACAGTGATTCCAGACATCATATTCAGGAGTCTGTTAATTGGTTAAATCTGCTCACCATTTGTTGACACAAGAGACAGCACCCATAACCCTGACCAGCTCAGGTCAGAGCAAGAACAATTCATGTGGATGTGAATCTCAAAGTAGTGTTAAGTGTACTAATTCATTTCTATGTTAGGCCTTGGCTACACTTACCCGCTAGTTCGACGGCTGGAAATCGAACTTCTGGGTTCGACTTATCGCGTCTAGTCTGGACGTGATAAGTCGAACCCGGAAGTGCTCGCCGTCGACTGCGGTACTCCAGCTCGCCGAGAGGAGTACCGTGGAGTCGACGGGGGAGCCTGCCTGCCGAGTGTGGACCAAGGTAAGTTCGAACTAATTCGAACTAAGGTACTTCGAACTTCAGCTACGTTATTCACGTAGCTGAAGTTGCGTACCTTAGTTCGAATTAGGGGGGTAGTGTAGACCAAGCCTTAGAATAGTTCAAAGGAATGTAATGTTATTGTTTTTCCTGTTTCCTGTGAATGCTTAGCCCTAGATCAAAGAATGCATTAGCATTTAAACGAGAATTTACTTAATGTGTAAAACTGCATGAAAACTAATGAAGGATTGTTTCTGGCTATCACATTGTTCATAAATAAGGCTACGATTTAGTCAGGGGTATTTTTAATAAAAGTCATATATAGGTCACGGGCAGTAAACAAAAGTCACGGCCAGGGAGCTGTCCATGACTTTTTACTAAAAATACCCCTAACTAAATCTTAGGTGCTGGGGGATGGAGGGCGCTCCAGCAGATACTGATGCTCTGTGGGGGCCCTCTGGGCGGGGCAGGGGGAAGAGAGGTGGCCTGGGGCACCGCCGGCACTACCGAGCCACTGCTCCAGGGCAGCACCCAGGACCAGCTGCATGGAGCTGCCTGAGCAGCGGTCAGTGAAGCTGGTCCCTGGGGCCGCCCCAGCTGCTTTGGTGGCCCTGCAGTCAGCTGCACCAGTCACGGAGGTCCTGGAAAGTCACGGAATCAGTGACCTCTGTGAAATACTCACAGCCTTATTCATAAAAACTAATGAAAGATTGTCTGGATGGCTATAAACTAAATACTTTATATATATCTCTGTAATTGGATTCCCCATTAACTGGGATTGAAGCCTTAGAACTGTAAATGAGAAGCATGCTAAACTTCAAAGCATGGGTCATTGAATTCAACAATGGGAATTCACAGAGTGTCTGCATTGCTGATTCTTCATCAAAGAAAGTGTTAAGACACCTGTCAGCTTGTTTTCTGTGACAAGGACCTATATACAGTGACTTAAAGGAATGATCCTGTATATCTGGACTGATGGATTCTGACAGGGAAATCCTGAATGATTAGACAGAGGTCCCCAACCCCATTTTGGATAACCCTGAGAGTCTTATGTAGATCTAACAGGTATGGAAACTACATCTCTGCTATCATTTGGACTACAAATGTAGATTCCCCTGTAATATACCTTACTTGCCTCCCAATACATTTCTTTTTCTTAGCTAATAAATAGTTAACTAGAGAAATTGGCTATAGCGTTGTCTTTGGTGTGAGATCCTGAGTATCCATTGACCTGGGGTAAATGAGTGGGCCTTTGGGGTCAGGAGTGATTTTTGGTTTTAATAACCTTTTATCAAAAAGTCCAGTTTGTCTGGGAGGCAAGATGTGCTGGAGAACCTTCAGGGGACTGTTTGTGACATTATAGGAATACTGGTATAGTGATCCAGGAGTGCATAGTTGTTACTGGCTTGGTGAAATCTAAAGATAGAATATGCCACCAATTTGTGGTGTCTGCCCTGTTTTCTGACAGTCTGTCCTGAGATTGGTACTCTCAGTTCTGAGCCATTTCTCAGCAGTTTGTCCTGAATCAGGTATTCTCAGCTGTGAGTCACTGAAGCACAGTGACAGTAGGTCATGGACAATGACTAAAAATAGAAGTGTCAGTGGCCAAACCTGTCTATGCCTTATGTCATATGCCTAAATTTGCAGGACACTGGATGAAAGGCTTCAAATTTAACCATTCCAAAGTCAATGTAACTGCTGACAACCCTATGGATATCTGTAACATTTTCTCCTTGAAATCTGCATCCTGTGTCATGAACATTAAGACACATAGTCTCAGCTCCTATAATTGTAGTCAGATTTTCAAGAAAACTCAGCATATTGTGTGTCCAGCAGGTGCTGAGCTGTCTTGACAAATCTAACAGTAAGTGTTACAATGGGAGCTACTGGGTGCTGAACACTACTGAAAGTCTGGTCCTTACTTCAGGTGCCTACACAGGAGCTGAGCATTTTTTAAAATGTCTGTCCCTGGTCGTGAGTGCTGGAGTTACTTTGAAAATCTGTCCCTGAAAGACAAGAGAACAATACCCTATTCATTAAGTTTCAACCCTTTAGTCACCAAATCTAACTGTATTTCAGCATCTTTAGCCAAAGTCTAATTAATACTAAAGCCCAATTATTTCTCCCCCCCCCCATAAATTTTGTAAAAGAAACTGAAATATCAAAATGACTCATTGACAGATCTATAAGAGGAGGCAGCAGGCTGGGCAAACTGCTGAATAGAAACTACAGTCTAGAGAGCAGCTTGAAAATACATCCTGCTGCCACTAACAATATGGATCTCAGGTAGCCTAGCAATTTTGACATTCAAGTTTCAGATTAAAAAAAGATCATTCAGAAAATAGATTTTACAAAACAGCTTACATGAGCACATCTAATGTTACAGGAGACCAGGGGGTATGGCTTAATAAGGATATTTTAAAATGATAATTAAAATATGTGACTGATTCAGCACCATCAAGTTACACTCATTGATCACTTATATTAGCATGACTCCAGTACTGTTACCCTCCATCTCTTCTCCTCCTGTTTGCTAGAATTACTTGTTGCATCATATTTTTAATTAAACTTTGATCCTGCAATGAGTGCCTGTCACTGGGTCCACTCATCACAGCAGCACCTCCTGCTGGCCATCACAGGGATTAGCTCTGGAAGCTGATGCGCCATCTCCTGGTGGTGTTTCTCCATCATCCTCATTGCCTGCAGACCCACCTCAGACCAACTAATGCAGCATCCTCTTCATGACTTGACCCTCCAGCCATGTCACCAGCCATGTTTTCCCCTTCCAGGGAGAGGAGAGGGGAGTATCTCCATCAATAGTAAAGCCACTTCCCCAGTGGCAAGTGGGAGATCCGAGCCTGCCCACTATTCCGGGTCCCACCCCAGGGATCCTGTGGAAAGAAGCCTCCTGCTGTGCCTCTTTAACCTCTTCTCTGCAGCTTCAATTCCCTGGGCCACTTCCCCAAGGCCCCAGCATCTTCTTTGCCCTCTTCTCAGGGCATTCAGCCAGCTAGTCCCAGAAGCCAGCCAGGAACTCCCTCTTGCTCCCCCGGTCCCTGCTAGCAGTTGTTCTGTCTAAGGTACTTCCTATTGTCTCAGGAACACAGTCCTTACTCCCTAAGCACCAGCAGCCAATAATCCTGCTTTGCCCCACAGCTCCCTTTTATGTGATCCCACCGTGCCATGATTGGCTGCTCCATGTAGCCACCCTCTAATTGGCTGCTTCCTACACAGCCTAGGCTGCTTGGAGGACTCACCTCCACTGCTCCTTTCTGGGACAGGGAGTGGCAGGCCCATGAGGCCTCCATTAACCCCTTCCTCTCCAGTGTGGGGTGACTTGTAGAGATTATATGGATGTAGTCAGTCCCATTTGGGCAGACCCCATTGCCCAGGCAGAGCCCCATGGAAGTTAGGGAACTTACTGAACAATTTGAAGGATCAGGACATTAGATTGTTAAGCTCTTCAGGGCAGGGGTCATGTCTGCTTATGTTTCTAATATAATAGGACTGTTGGATGCTGCTTTTATATAAAGAATAATAAATAAGAGATCCTAGGTAGCATTTGCAGGGCTGGCAGTTAAACATTTCTAATTTATATATCAAGTCATTGACTTTCAGCTGACGTAGGTTATGTCCAGATGGTTCAGTAGGAAAATAGTTTCCATGGACAATCAGATAAGTGTTATAAGGATACTCCCCTTATTTTTATATAATTATTGACAAACAATTATGAAATGAGTACACCTGTACTATGCTATTGTAATCACTACACAGGCATTCAAAATAACTCATTGTACACAGTTTGGGATTCATAGATTTAAGACCAGAAGGGACCACCATGATCCTCTATCCAGCATAACTCAGGCCAAAAAACCTCACCAAATTATATCTGCATCCAGCCCATAACTTTTGTTTGAGCTAGACACTCTCTTTTTACATCAAGACTGGATGTTTTTCTAAGACTGCAAGTAATGGAACATCTACTACATTCCTAGGTAAGTTATTCCAATGGTTAATTATCTCTTCTGCTAAAAAGTTCCGCCTTATTTCTAGCCTGAAGTTTTTTCCAACCTTTGGATTTTGTTATATCTTTTTGTCACCATTCTTTTGGAAAGTGTGGACACCAAATTTCAGTAACAATATACATTCACTAATACCGTGTACAGAGGTAAAGACATTGCATTGCATTAAGGTAGATGTTTTTGTGATAGTTTACCTAGAAGGCACTAAACCCCAATCAGAGCTTTCCCCCATTAGGCCCCTCCACCAAAGTTATTATTCTATAGAGGTAAAACTCTAGTAACCTATTAACTGAAGAATGACAGACTACAGGTTAAGACCCTGGACTGGTACTCAGAAGATCTAAGTTCAGTTCCTGGGGCTGTTGTAAACTTCCTCTTTGATCATGGGCCAGTCAGAGCCTTGATATTCAAAAATGCTAAAAGTACCCACATTTCCAATAATAATCAAAAGGAACTGCAAGTGCTTATGGAGGGGGGGGGGAAATCAAACCTTTAGTCCGTGCCTTAGTTTTTTATCTGTAAAATGGGGATGATGATATTTCCTTTGCCCCTCCTTTGTCTTGTCATTCTCAATTGAAAATTCTTTGAGGCTGGTACTCTTACTACACACTTGTGCAGTGCTTAGCATAATGGAGCCCTGATCTCACTTTGGACCTCTATGCATTTTTGTAATATAAATAAATAATCAAAGCTATCTCTACTTTCCAAAACTAAAGTTCCCTCTTGCTAAGCTTTTCAGCAAACGATGCATCTTCTCTTGTTGCTAATTTGACAAGAGACAGATGTTTGAGGTCAGACTAGCAACAATTTCTGTTATGACTGACGGCAGGCCCCCATGAAATCAGCCCTCTACTTCCATATAATCTCTACAGTTCACCCCAAATAAGAGTAAACAAGTAAAACACCATCTATTAGTAGCAGCTATGTCCATCTCAGACAGGCATGTCAACAAGACAACAGCAGCTGTCTGCAATTCACCTGATTAAAAGAAGCACAAAGGGGCTTGAGCATGCAAGACCTGAATTCTCATTACATTAAGGCACCCTTTCACTGTTCTGATGTTTAAACACAAAGTCCCTCTCACTGCAAGAGTGCAGTAAAGAGGACTCAGTCTCATAGGATATATTGTCTAACTTCTCTGTAGAGTATAATTGCTATGCAATTCCAATTAATGTATCTGTAGAACCAAATAGCTAAATCTCCACATGCAATTTTCAAAATGTACTTAGCAGGACCACACTATTGCCTTTTGGAGATGCGCAGATTACATTTCCCCCAGTTATCTGGTGTCGGAGAAAAACCACAGTTCTCACTCTCTGGTTGGGTGCATTGCATTATGGACTCTCAACAGGTTATTTTACCAGGTATTATGATTGGTGGCATATCTCCCCTGTGACAGGATCTATCCAGCCTTCTCTGCCCCCAGCTGGATGCATTTGCACCCTGACAGCCCCCAAGTCAAGAAAAACCTACTCAGACCAGACTCCTAATAAGACTTAGTCCTCTAGAGGCCTAGAAAGGCCAGGAGGAGCCACTGACCAATCAGGAGCCAGCCATCCAGCTAATTAAGAAGGGTTGTGTGCTTCTTTTGGGGGTACTGCAGGGTGAGACTGGAACAGAGGAGATGCTCTTCATTGCTAGCCCAGAACAACAGGGCCAGGTCAGGATCTTGCGCTCAAGCATTGCAGCTAAGTCTTTGAGTTTTGTTTTTTAAAGGTGCAGATGCCAATTTTTGAGCTTTATTATCTTTAGTTAATGGTTTAGAGACTGATGCTTTCTCAGGGTATGGGGCACTCTTGTCTAAGCAGGTTGCCACAACTTGTGGACTAAGGGAGGGAGTGCCTACAGCCTAACAGGGATGCTATGGAGCAACCCCACCTCTGACATTTCCCTACAAATAGTTTCATTTTGACCTAGAATGTGCAAGGATCATCAGAAATAATAATGGGAGTCCTGTACACATTTGAGGACAGAATGTGGAACAATGAAGCTTAGATAACTTTTCTTATACAATTTTACCAATATAGTCTTCTTACATGTGGTCATTCTGACAAACCTGTTTCCCCAGCTTAACAAAGCGTACTTAATATATTCCATCATGTCATTTCCCAGTTTGCATTACAACTATGTACCCTGTCAACCAGAGAAACTAAACTTCCAACCCATTTTCTGGGACCTGTTTAATTTGTCAAAACAGGGTTCTGATGAACAGAAAAAGCAGAATATTCGTACTTCTCTTAGGCCACATGTTAATATCAAAAACTATTTTATTTCCTAGGAATCTGAATGGATCCCTTTCTTTTTAGCCTAATGGGAAAACATTTTCGCCTTCAGTTTTGGAGCTTAACAAAAGTCTTGTTGCAAATTAGAAGTGTGAAACTGTATGGCAGTAATTCCACCTCTACTAACTTTTTGGGGCTGGAATTGAAAAGTGAAGGATATCTCTCCCTTTCTCCTTGAACAGCATTCTACAGAATTACTGTGTTATCATCAGCGCTAGGAGTGTGTGTGTGTGGCTTCATACACATCTAGCCGCTGGGCCACATAATAAATAAAAGAATCTGTGAAAGCTTCCAAGCAGAAAGTATTTCTTAGCTCAAACAGAAGAAACTCATGCTTATAGCACAGAAGTTCAAATGCTGCTGTTGACCCAGTGAGGTCAGTTATCTCCTGTCTGTTTATTATAACTGTTCTTTTAATCTGTCCTCAGAGGAACTCCATTTTTCTCTGAACTCCCTTCAAAAAGGGTCTTGAAATGAATATAGGGCTAAGAGTCAGGAGAATTGGGTTTCTTCCTAGTTTTGTGACCTTGGGCAGTTGGAGGGGGGAGATTTTCAAAGGCCCAAATGGGAGAGAGCCTCCTAACAGACTGACTGACTTTCAATGCGAGTTGAGCACCTAACTCACCTTTGTGCCTTTAAAAATCTTCCCCTTAACCTTCTTCTGCTTTAATTTCCCCATCTGTAAAACTGGGATAATAATAGTTACCATCTTTATAAGGCACTTGGAGATCTACAGATATGTAAGTGCTATGATAGCACTTGCATAAGTAGAATATATTTCTAGTAACATGGTACATGAAAATATTAACATCCTCTTTAATTTGGTTCATGGTCAGACTACTCCTGTTCTTGCTGAAAAGAGGTAAGTAATAAAAAACTATGTGTTTGTAACCACCTATCAGAAAGCTGGAATAGTCTAATAAAACTAGAAGAATTCTATCCAAATTGGGATATCTGATCACAATCTGATGTATTGCTATCGAATAACAGCTTTAAAATACACCCGCCTACTCCCTATCACACCAGCAGATGTCATACTAGGGCTTCTGGACAAATATTGCTTCCTTGTGTTTTCAAATTCTGAAGCCAAGGGGTGAAATAGTTACTAACACAAACAGAGGTCTCTATAGGAGATTGAAGAATGTAAAGCACCAGAATATCTAGATATTAGGTAATTCCTTTGAGCAAGTTTAGTAACTGAAATTCTTGCTTTCAGCCTAGAAATTCCTTTCTACATTTTAAACTTTAAAACAAAATGACATTTTGGTGGTGTGCATGCAGAGAGAGACAGAGGAATTGTTAAAGAGATACCGGACCAATCTTATTTAAAAAATGTGCTGGTTATTTCCAGAACTACATGTAATCTGTAATTAACTAGAAATTCAATACTGCAGAGTCCACTTACAATTCCAGAGGTGCTTGAATATTCTTATGCTTTCATATGTCTAAATAAATATACTTTAGATTAGAGCTGAATGAATAATGCACACACAAAACACCAATTTCCTCCTCTACAAATTCATTCTCTCCTCTCTCTTTCTAAGTCTTGCTTCTCATCTTCCCTGACTCACTCTGGTGCTTACAACTGCAGGCCCATTTGCTCTACTTTTCCCTTCTTTCTCAAATCCTCTCTAACTACTCCCTCTCTGCCCAGTGTGTCTTGCCAGTTTCTTTTTGTTTAAGAGGAGAAAACTAATGCAGTTCAGGAAGACCTCTCTCACATCTCACTATTCTTCACTCCCTTCCCCAATCCTTGTAGTCCTGGTTCCCTCTTCTTCAGTGGGCATAATTTGGGCCACAATGTGATGAAATTTAGACAGAGAAATGGGTCTTCATTGCACAAAACCAAAGACACTCTGGATTAAGATTTCTACTGTATCCTTTACTAGTAAAGGTCATATGTATTACAAGGTTCTGAAACTTTTTTGGCATGTAATTCTGACATACAACACGGAGAACTTTTTACCTTTGAATTTTCCTGCCTTTGCCCCAATCCAACATAACCTTTAATGAGTTTTGCCTGAGTAAACAGTGCTGGATTAGTTTCCAAATCTAATGTGAGGGGAAATTAATGATTATTCAGTCTAACGTCTAGAGAAATTTATTACTTCAAGAACCATTTGGTTTAGTCTAACACGTCTCACATTCACACATAAAAAGTGCTTAATACAATGTACATGGATACCATACCAATAGCCAATTAGATGAGGAAATATAAACCACATTTTAATTGAACCAGTTTAGTGCTAGTGTAGATGGAGACAAGATGACTGTTCAACTAGTCCTCTCACTGCTAACCTAAAGTGCATTGTTGACATTTAGAAATCTCCCAGACTCTACCGCTTGTGTGAACTGTGTCATGAAATGACACAAAAATACCAAGGGGGCGTTGCAATAGAAATGGCTTAGAACAATGTGAGGCAAAACTGCTGTGGCTGAGATCAGACAGCATGGCTACAGTGGATACATTGAAGCACTTGTGCTAATCCATTTTCTCCCACTTGGTCAACTGAGAGATCTTCAATTCTCTAATATAGACACAGCTTATGAACTTGTAGTTTTTAGTTAAAGCACCTGTTCTTGCAACACTGAACTCAATAGGAGTAGGGTTAGGCCCTAAATGAAGAAGAAATGGAGTGGGCTCAATGGTAAATCTGTCAGTATGTATTACATTATTTACTGCTTAATCCACATCCTCTCTGGGCACCTCTCTTCACTTCACATTACACCTTGTCAATTTCGCATGCACAATGTCCTGAAACTGACAAACAAATGGTGGCATCAATTCACACCTAATTATAAATGGATTAATTTGATTTATGGTTTCTAAAATAAAGGCTCAGGGAAAAAAATGCTATCAAGTCTTTTGATCTTTGTTTTCTTCCAATGACTGGTAACCATAGTTACACCATACAATAAATTGATCTTTAACTTAAGTGCAATGATGCTATAACATGATGTCTGTTTACTGTAACTGATTTTCAGATGAAATTCCAAAAAGGTAGACTAGTAATTCACAGGTGAAATGGAAAGTTAACTACTAGTTAAAGTTATGAAATAACTGTTGGTACTGGCAATTTTATAAAATTGAGTGCTTGGTTGAATGGCATGATTTCTTTACCTAAATATTCTGACAAATCTCATTTAATGATCATACTAGGGTTGTCAAGCGATTAAAAAAAATTGTGATGAATCGCGCTATTAAACAATAGAATACCATTTATTTAAATAGTCTTGGATATTTTCTACATTTTCAAATCTTCAACACAGAATATATATATTTTTATTATAAATATTTGCACTGTAAAAATAATATTTTTCAATTCACCTAATACAAGTACAGTAGTGCAATCTCTTGATCATGAAAGTTGAACTTACAAATGCAGAATTATGCACAAAAAATAACTGCATTCAAAAATAAAAAATGTCAAGCTTTAGACTGGAGCCTACAAGTCCAATCACTCAGAAAAACAAGTTTGTTTATATGTGTAGAAGATAATGCTGCCCGCTTCTTGTTTAGTGTCACCTGAAAGTGAGAACAGGCGTTTGCATGGCACTGTTGTAGCCGGTGTTGCAAGATATTTACATGCCAGATGCGTTAAAGATTCATATGTCCCTTATGCTTCAACCACCATTCCAGAGGACATGCATCCATGCTGATGGTGGGTTCTGCTCGATAACAATCCAAAACCGTGCAGCCTGATGCATGTTCATTTTCATTATCTGAGTCAGATGCCACCAGCAGAAGCTGTAATTTTGGATTTTAGTAATATTTTCAGTTTATACCAGGATTTCTGAAGCCAATTTACAGAAACACTATGCGGATATTGCTGTATCACACAAAACATTCCTCTCATTAGTATTTTTTTTTTTTTTTTTTTAACTGAAGTAGAGCCTAGGGTACAAGCAGGGCCCTAAAGTGACAGGAAGTAAATCATCCCTAGAGGCATGGAAAGAAATAGACAGTCTTTCCTCCAGGTTGCTCACAAGCTAGTGTGTGTGTGTGTGTGTATATATATATATATATATATATATGGAGATATACCTATCTCATAGAACTAGAAGGGATCCTGAAAGATCATCAAGTCCAGCCCCCTGCCTTCACGAGCAAGACCAAGTACTGATTTTGCCCAGATCTCTAAGTGGCCCCCTCAAGGATTGAATTCACAACCCTGGATTTGGCAGGCCAAGGCTCAAACCACTGGGCTATCCCTCCCCCATTTAGGACATGCTGCAGAAGATGGATGAGTCAAACAGGGAGTAAAGAGGAGAAGGCCAAGGTAGCACAAAAGTGAGCAAATTCTAGTATGATAACCAGTAGTCTCAGCTCACCTGCTGCCTAGCCAAGTATGAAAGTTAGTTATCTCACAGACAAGTAAACCAAAATATTCAGTGAAATCCTGGCTCCATTAAAAACAATGGGAATTTTGCCATTGGCTTTAATGAGGTCTGGATTTCATCCAATATTTCTTAAACTTCAAACTGTTGTGCTTAATCCTACAGCTGCTCCACATACTGAATTTGCATTGGAGTCTACATGAAGGAGGTACAGAATTGGGTCTATATTTTATATAGACAGTTTGTATGAACAATACCTGTCTGCCTTGAGAACATATAGGATTACAGAGAGCAAGCAGGATATGGTCACTACAGGATGTTACAGAAAATTACTGTGTAAAGACAATGCCTGATAAATTAAAACATCCCTTTAGAAGACCAATAACTACAGTGGAGAAAAATTAAGAAACTTAAGCAGGAGAGAAAATATAGATCTGGAAAAGAGATGAAGGCTTAATGTTAAATGGTAATAAGATATCAAAGATTAATTAATTTTGCAAAGTACTTTTATAGTGAAAGTACTAAGAAGACTTGTGAACAATGAAAACAATTTTCAATTAATATTCATTTGAATCTGAAAGTAAACTATTAAAATGTATCCATATTCATGACCCTTTCATGTTTGTTTTTCATGAAAATTTGTGCAAACATTACTGTATTCCTTAACCAAAAGTGAGTTTTAGCTGAAATAGTCACCAAAAGTAAAATCTTAAAATGTATATTCAGTTATGAGAACTGCAGTTCTGATTGTGTTGGTCAGTTATTGAAGTCACATGCTATTGGTTCCATTCCCTCACTGGAAGATTTATGTAGCTATCCAGACTACAATTTGAAATCCACTCTCTGTTGGATAGCTACATAAATCTTCCTGATGGAACTGAAACAATACAACGTGACTTATGACAACACAAACTGACTATTCCCTCAAGCTACTGGCAAACAATCTATAGACAAGTAATTATTCCCTGAAGAGGTTCATGAAAATTTCAAAACAATAAACTGAGAATTGCATGAGCAATTTGTAAACAGAAGAAAAAAAGAAATCAGTTAAATTCATTATGAATTATTTATCTACCTCTACTGGTAAGTATGATTATTTTACAGTAAATTCCAAATTGCAGGAACTGCTGATGGCGCTTATGTCAACAATGCTGCAATTGTGGGAAATGGAAAGGAGAGAGTTAGGATGCCAGTGCTAGAAAAGTGGAGTAAATGGATAAAAGATTGGAAAGAAAAGGAGTCTGACTTTGTTGTAAAAATTCCCAATACCTTTAGTAGGAACAGATAGTAGAATTTTGAATTTGCTCCCAAGATGAATACAAGGCCACCTCATAGTAAATAAAATACAACAAAAAAAAAAAAAACTTTCATGAAGTTCTTAAACCCAAACACACATTGGTCCAGTTCCTCCAGATTGATGAATTACACTTGTCAGAAGTGCAACAGGGTGAGGGAGTGGCAAAAATAGTACTAAATGACCTTTGTGACCTCCTGACCCTATGGCTGGTAACACCTATCTGACCCTTAGCAGAAAATGGAGCGCACAGCCTAAAGATTGGCACCTGGCATAAGACTGAGCAACTGTCCACTTGACTGAGCAACTGCCTACTTGGGCCATTTCAGCAGCCAGAGATCATCTTGGTTCAGGGACACTCCACCACGCTCCCTTTGCCCTTGCCATGCCAGGAGACAGAAAGATAACTGGCAAAAGAACTTCTGCACTGGCTTTACGCCACTGCAATTGTGTAGTACGTTACCATCTAAGGTTAAAGTTTTCTTTGAGTCTCCAGAGCAGCACAAAGCAGACTTAACTGGCCAGAGAATCTGCTCTTGTCAGGGTTGCTTTGGGGGGTGGGGTGGGGGAAATCATAGCTATGTTTCAAGAGTTGAATATACCAGTACACAATCACTGAGATTTAAACAAACAAATGAAATGCCATATTATTATGTCAGACCACCAGTCTCAGGTACTATTCATGATTGAATTTAGCTTTCAAGAAAATTTCAAAGCAGTTTTGAAGGCCTGTGAGAACAAAGCACTGAGAGGAGTGCTGGCTGTGAAAGAACAAATATTAAAAACCACATTAAAATCAATCAATATTACTTTGCAATTGCAAGAAGTGAAACATGGAAGCAGGATGTGAAGTTGTGCAGTAAGCGAAAAGAAATGAATTAAACAGCAAAGCTGCAACAGTCTAGCAACATTTGGGGCTATGCATTAAAAAGGAGAAACCTTATCCAAATGTTCGGCAGGTCTTGAAAATAAGTAAAGAAGTGAAATGGAGAAGAATCAAAGGGAGGACAAGTGCAGAAACTTCCTAAAGGTTAAGAGGTTTGATTAACCTTTAGAAAGTACGCTTGTGTTGATATGAAAGTGCCTTGTAGAAATTTCAAGAACAGCTCAAATGCATCTCCAAATATAATGCAAATCCTGATGTGATCGTTATACCAGTGAGGCTTGCACAGTCTTCTGTAAAAGACATGAGCACCCAGGGACTTTGCAGCTGTCACTGTGTTACAAACCATGGCCTCTTGGAACTTTTTGACAATAAATGGACTAGAACTCAGATCCTGGTGCTCTAGAAGTATGGTTTACTGTCACTTCAGCTAACACCCATTACTGTTAAGCAGTAAGTATGCCTATGGCATAATTTCTTTAGTTTTGATTCCATCCAGAAGGTGCTGGTGATGCATACACACACTAGTAAGTTTACTACAGTATGCTAAACTCCTGCATAAGGAGGACTATCATTGGTCCATAAGAGAGGAAGAAATGCTCTAAGAAAATATTTTTATCATTTTTTATAAATGAATATGGAGCTATAGATAAGAATACAAAAATAAAGGACTGTAGTACTTAATGGAGTGAAAAGTGCTTATTTTCTTCTCTGTTAGCCAACATGTTCATATTACTATATAAATAAATAAAATAACCTGTGTCTGCGTGAGTCTTTGTACTAACTTTCTGAGGCAGCAGGAAAGGTTCTTAAGGCAAATTGAAGCACAAAAGGAGGGAAGAGAAAGGAACGCTACCGAAAAAAAAACTTATCTGATTTGAAACAATGTAACTTCCTCTCCAGCAGGGACTCTAACCTTTTGAATCAAGGAAAATTCAATTAAAGATTGGGTTTCTCCCCTGTTCTCTGCAAAATGTAATTTGCATTTTAACACCTTACTGCTGTGCCAAAAATGTTCAAGTGAAAGGTTTCAAATAAGCTTGTCAACCATAGCAGAAGGCTGATTCTGGCATGTTTAGCAGTTTTTACACTTTCCGTTATTATTGTAGTCTGTTAAAGTACATTTTAACTGAAATTTTAGTGCTTTCAGCTGATACTGATGGGGCTTAAGAATCTGTCGCAGGTTATTTTGATCTGGTATATATTTCTGACTGCAGCCTATTTAGTTTCTCTCCAGTAAGATTTCTCTTTCTGCTGGCTCTGCTTCTGAACTGTAATTCATGCATCACAAATATGCAGACAGATATATAAGGCCTACTAGACACCTGGACAGTCAGCGATTCAGACTTCATAGGGCAGTCAAAGCATCAAGTGCTGCAGAATAGGCATGAATTCTGACCCTCTTATTATAACCACCTGAAAGAGAATGCCTCAAGATTTTAAATATCTAGGGCCTCAGTCTCAAGTGCAACACAGCCATGATGCACTTCACAATGAGCCCTAAAACCAATGCAACTCCTCCAAAGAGGATGACCCCCATTTAAAGGTGATTTTCCAGTGACGAAGAGCTTTTATGGCATGCCCCCTCCCTGCTGCTGGCACAGGTTAGCTGGAAGACAGAGGTCATAAATTCTGAGATAACTCTGCATCATGCCAACCCTCAGGTATGATTTTGGCCTCTTGTGGCAGTTTGCAGCTGGCATGAGTTTCAGGACCTCTCAGGCAGCAGTACTGCAGAATAGGGTAGCAGCCCTCCATCCAGCTGCACCAGGATCAGGGCAGAGCAAAGATGAGATTTAAGCCCCTTTTGCACCTCCCCCTCCACTGATCTGCTATAAATGTGATCTCAATGTGAGACATGAGTCTCTACAAAGGAAGCAGAAAAGAGGAGGAAATATTGTTAGGTTGTATTAAGAATGAGGCAGAGAATAGTACTGAACATATTAGTATGGTATTTCCATATTTCTCAGCAATATATACTAATATATTAGTATAGCATTTCTGGTCTTTTGAGTGCTTTCAGTAATATTTTGTATAGGATATACTATTTTATTATATATATATATATATATATATATATATGAGTAAGACCATGACCCTTGCAGTCCATTTTAACCCTATGTTTCTATATACCAATTGATGGTGAGCCCTGCTCATCCCACCTCAAAAAGATTATAGCCAAAAGGAGCCACAGAAGAGGAAGAGAAATTATTAGAGGCTAAAAATGTCTTCTGTGGCAGATGACTGTCATTTAAAGGCAAAAAAGTTAGAGATTACACAGAAGTAGTACATAAAGTAAAGTAGTGTTTGCAGTGTTGTAGCCGTGTCGATTCCAGGATATTAGAGAGACAAGGTGGGTGAGGTAATATCTTTTATTGGAACCAACTTCTGTTGGTGAGGGTGAGAGAGAGAGAAGCAGCTCTGTGTGGCTCGAAAACTCTCTCTCACCAACAGAAGTTGATCCAGTAAAACATATTACCACACCCATCTTTTCTAAAATAATGAGGGCCATTTGAGCTTGAGAGAGTTTCCCCCTAGCCATGGGTTGTGCCACCCCAGGAGGAGCCCTGGAAGGATACTATGACAGAATCACCATGTTCTTGTCTTGGTCTGGGAGCGTGAGGTGAGGGGTGGAAGGAGAAAATAACTTATTGCAGCCATTGACATGGTGCAATTTACTCCCCCTCACACATACCTCAGCTCAGCTCTCTAGGTGGGATATGGGGAAAAAGTGGAGCCATTGCTCTGTCCTTGTTCTTCCCCACTCCACCCCATGACTTATGGTCATGGGAGGAGTAGCAGCCCCCTGTGCCAAGACTGGAGATCTGGGTAAGTCCTGTATTGCTGTGCTGGGCATGGCAGGGCCTTGCATTCCCCCCTTAGAGCTCTGTGCATCTGCTTAGAGCTCAATGGCAAGCTAGCCCATAAAGAAAGTAAATCAATGTCCTTTTACCATATTCAGAACACTAGGCTAGCGGCAGTAAAAGGAAACACATTAAAGCTGATAGAGGAAGAAATACATTTTATAAAGAGAGAATGGAAAATTAGCCTCACTGCCACAGTGGAGCTCCCAGTCACAGATCTCAGTGAGGCCAGGAGCTCAACAGGATTAAGAGGACTAGACAGTTATATGAATCATAAGAACATTCACAGTTACATTAGGGATAAAAAAAATCCTATAAGGGATATGAGCTCTCATGCTTCAGGGCATAAACCAACCAATTGTCTGGGATTAGGAAAACGTTTCCCTACAGGAAGGTTATTCCATCACTGTAAGCTACAGGAGTTCTTGCACCTTCCTCTAAAGCAGCTGGTACAGGCCACTGTCAGACATAGGACACTTAACTAGAAGTACCACCAGTCTGATGCCACTGGCATTTCTGATATTTCTATTCTCCCAAAAGAATGTTGTGTGTGTGAAAAGTGCTGGACTAAGTGACCTCCATTTATAGATTGGAAATAAAGCTTAATTACGTGTAAGGCTATGATTTTGTTATGGGGGTCATGAAAGTCACAGAATCTGTGATTTCCAGAGACTTCTGTGATTTCAGCCCACAGTGCCTGGGAGCTGCCATGGGCACCCTGCAGTTCCCAGTGGTGCCATGGGCAGTGGGGGGACCTTGCAGCTCCCCATTTTGTCATGCATATTTTTAGTAAAAGTCACCGATAGGTCACGGGCTAAATTGAATGTAAGCTGTGCAGACACCCAGCAGCCTATTTAGCACTGTGCAGGTGGCAGAGAACCCACCCAGCTATACCAAGCTAGTAACAAAAGTAAACCAGTGTCGTGAGACAGAAGTTAACAAGAAGGAGATGCAGTCTCCTTAGGCATCCCAGCCCTCATCTTACTACCCACACACTTGACTTTATGAGTAGTTATTGAAAAACTATGTAATCAAACAATCAATCAAGAGATCAGCCACACAACCAGGTCAATGTATAACTCATATCTTAGCCAATAATCAAACTGGTGCCAATCCTTTGGAAACTAAAATCTAAAGGTTTATTAAAGAAAAGAAGAGAATTAAAATGGTTAGTAGATCATATAAATACAATAATGGCAATGTTTTTATATCAGGTTTGTAGCAGTGATGTTATAGACTGCTGGCTTGTAAAATCTCTCTGGTAACTTGCAAAATATGGAAGGCCCTCAGTCCTTAATCAATATGCTCCTCCCAGTTGTAAATCCACAGTTCAAAGAAACAGAGCAGGCAAGCGGCAAGATGGAGATGTTTCAGGGATCTTTTATACCTTTTGCCCTGTGCTTGGAATTTTACTGTCCCAACCAAAGCTCATAGCCAAGCTTGTGGAAAGTTAGTGGCACAAGATGGAATCCAGGGTCACATAGGTATATCACATGTCCTTACATGGGTTGATGACTCACCGGAGGTAAGTCCCTTGGCCCCTTGGAGCCTGGAGCATCTGCAGGAAGAACTATCTGGGCGGAAAGAGTTTCTTCTATGGCTCACTGTGAGAGCTACATGTCTTTGATAGGCCATCAACACAAAGTTGTCTGGCTTCAATGTAGATTTTACGTGGTGGGTGTTGCCCCAGGAACACACATATTTGGGATATAGATATATAGCCAATATTCATAACTTCAGATACAGTGATGATACAAGGATTTAAACAGGATAATCTTATTTAGCAAGTCATAACTTTTCCATTGACACCTTACATGACATACTTTGTATAAGACTTGTTGTAATTGTCTAACAATGGCACTATCATTTTTATGAATAGTCATATTTCAGTCATACAGCACACATGTAATCTGCATAGATTTAGAGGAATTTCTAACAGTGACCATTAGACAGTGAGCACTGATCATACACATAAATCCAAACAGACACATAGTGGCCATGTGGTTGATATAGCAGTGTACTATAAGTATCCATCATAAAGAAATGTAGTGTAATTGAACATCAAAATTGCCATATAAAACCAGATTCTGTTCTGTTTCTATCATCAATTCCTAGACTCACTAATGCCAATCATAGTCTTACTTTGCAATTCAAGTTATTTTGTATGTTTGCCATTTTCTGGGTGGAACGATTTTGCCAGAATTCCCTGTTTACTTTTAATTTCTGAATATTTAGATTCTGTCCCATGGGTTTTGAATTTCCATCTAGAATGAACAGTTCTTTTGTTCTGCTTTACTGAACACCGAGTATTTCAGAATATTTTGAGTCCACTTCAAAGACTCCTCTTTCTCTGTGAAAATCAGTAGAGCAGTTCAAGAAATATGTTTCATTGTTTCTTCAGAAACAAACTTATTTTCTGGAAAATTACATGAGCAAAATCTAATTTTGTCTCCTCTTCTCTTTGTGAGGAGGAGTGATTTCATTCTTACTTTACATATCTTATCTCTACTTCAACATTTCAAGTACAATGCAGCCTTAAAGTCCCCATTTAAATATAGAGCAATAATAAGCAGATGGATTTCCCATTCTCTCTGAACAGAATATAAATCCACTGTGCCTAATCCAAATGTACCCTCTTCCAGTAATTTGGGTTTTTTGCTAACTCAAGGCTTGTCTTCGCTGCAAAGTTAGCTCAAGTTACCATTCACGTGTTATCCTAAATTGAGTCCCATCCACACACAAAAACTCTTATCTTGAGTACAGTGGCTGGCCTGTCAGGGGACATAGGCTAAAGCAGGGGTTGGCAATCTCTGGCACGCAGCTTGCCAGAGTAAGCACCCTGGCGGGCCTGGCCAGTTTGTTTAGCTGCTGCGTCCACAGGTTCGGCCGATCGCAGCTCCCACTGGCCACGGTTCACTGCTTCAGGAAGCAGCACGGGTCGAGGGATGTGCTGGCCGCGGCTTCCCACTGTCCCCATTGGCCTGGAGCGGTGAACCGCGGCCAGTGGGAGCCATGATCGGCCGACCCTGCAGACACGGCAGGTAAACAAACCAGCCTGGCCTGCCAGGGTGCTTACCCTGGTGAGCCGTGTGCCAGAGGTTGCCGACCCCTGGGCTAAAGCAAGAGTTAACACAGATTGTCAGCTGCTAACATGACTGCTCTGCAGTATGGATGCAGGCTAGCTCCACTCAAGTGCCATTGGTCCTTCAATGCCATCCCACAATTCCCTCATGTGTCCAGAAAGGACAAGTTCTCCCACAATTCACTGGCAAAGAATTCATAGAGCAGCTCAGCATACGGCTGCACAAAGAGCCATGGAATATGCCCTCAGAAGTCTTAGTATCACACATGAGTGTGCACTGAGCCAGTGCGGACACAGCACTGCTAGTGCTATTTCATAGTGTGGCTGCTCTCACTTGAGCTAGGCTGACTTGAGAGAAATAACTTGAATTTAGATAACTTAAGTTCCCTCTGCAGTGATGACACACCATCAGATAACATGTGCTTAAGTTTTCTCCCCAAACTTGGCCTGCCTTGGGTTTTCCCTGCATCACCTCTTCCATCCCTGCCCTAATTACCTCTGCCTGTGAGGGACACTTCAACTCATTTTATATTCTGGCTATAATTAACAAGATGCATATGCCACTATGATGTAGCAGTCATTACCTTGTTCTTTAGGCAGAGTTCAAGCACTTGATATCAGGATGAATCAACAGAGGAAGCCTGTATCCCTATCATGTATGAGAGTCTGACATTCTATTATAGTCATGTTTAAAGAAGTACATTACATACATGACAATTTAGCATACTGGGTATACAACTGAATTTTAATTTGAACTAAATGTGTCACGGAAGTCCTTTTAAGAGATACTACAATAATTCCATGAAAAATTTGTTGTCTTCCTTCATTTCTCCATATTTCTTGCTGAGAACTTTGATTTGAAAAGTGTGAAATAATGATCAATTTAAGCCACCAAATAAATTTTTCTGTATAAACTATAAAGCATCTTAAAGTGCATTAACTTAATTTATAGTTTTCCCTTTCTGGGGGCATCTTGGGTTGCTGCTTTGTTCTGAATGCAGAAGTTGAAGAGCTAAAAAACTTGCTGCATCTGACGTCAATCATGACTGATGTAACAAATGCAAAAGGAAATAAGATCTTTTCAACTAAAAATTAAAAAAAAAATAAAAAGGCAACTAAATCTTTACATCTTAGGCTTCATAAAAGAGTCCAGCTCTTCAGTTACTGCAAATCACTGCAGCTCCGTTGACTTTAATGAAACTGTTTATTTACACCAGCTGGTCCAAGATGTGTGTCCCTTCATATTGTAAGATCATTCCCTGTGGATCCTTTGCTTCCAATACCCTCACCCATGTTAGATGTTCTTTCATGTATCTTTATCTTTCATCTTTCTTATAGTTAAGATTACTCACGTGACTTTCCTATCAACACAATCACTAAAAATCAAGGAAATCAACAGTTCAGACAACACCAACATCCATCCCAACTGCAATTGATGTGTCCTATTAATCACACATCATAAAAGATTTGACTTATGAGAAAAGGTTAAAAAAAAAACTGTGCATAGTTAGTCTTGAAAAAAAGACTGATGGGGGACCTGATAACATATCTGAAAACTCTTAAAGGCTGTTATAAAGAGGATGGTTCTGCATGCTCACTGAAGGTAGGACAAGAAGTAATGGGCTTATCTTCAGCAAGATAAATTTAGGTTAGGTATCATTAGAAACCTCTTTCTAATAAGGATAGTTGAGCACTGGAATAGGCTTCCAAGGAAGGTTGTGGAATCCCCATGATTGGAGGTTTTAAGAACAGGTTAGACAGGTCCTGCTTCAGTGTGGAGGGCTGGCTTAGATGATCTCTCAAGGAGCCCTCCACTCCTACATTTCTATGATTTTATGATCATACTATCTAAATGGACTCTCACGCTCCTCATCTCCACAAGAAAGCTCTTTTTCACTTCCAACCCATAATGCACATTTCTCAACATTGCACTGAAATGCAAAACAAACTCCAGCCTAATGAAGTTTAAGAGCTCTTACACAGAAAGACATTTTATATAACATTTTATAATGTGTTGTTTCTCCCTAAGAAATTCCAAGGACACTCATCAGACAACTGTATATCCAAAACTTCTGATTTCCATAACTGGAAAAGACTGACCTCCAGCATGCCTTGTGGTCCCAATCTGGCCAGTTATATGTCTAACTTGTAGGCACATGCTTAAATACGTTGCTGAAATGGGGTCTCTAACATCCTCCCTCCATTCTAGAAAGTCGTCCAGGGTAAAGAAACTGTAATAGATGTATCTTAGAAATTAGCTAGCTAAAAGAGGATGGCATCTTCTTAAAAAAATTCTTGTTTAGAAAAAGAAATAATTACAAAACACTTCTAGAAACAGTAGGGATGTTCCTGAACAGTTAATACACAATCAAGTTACATTCAGCTGCACTTTCCCAAAAGTCAGGGAACCTCAGTCTGCAGTCTGACTATTAAACTCTGTACATTATTTTGGCCTTTCAGATCTTATAAATCATGTATAAAATCCAATATTACTTAGGGAAAGAAATGTATTAAATTCAATCTTCTAATTAGAGTCCATGAACTTTGTGGAACACCACAATTATCTTATACACACTGCAGTGCCAGTATGTGCCAACACTTTTATTACTATTAAAAAGCTACAAATTTATGACTAATTAAAATGAGTGAACCAAAATGATAAACAAAGCAAAACCACCCAAATTCTATCATTAAAGTGAAATTATATAGACAGAACTCCAAAGCACAGAATAAATATAAAGTCACTTGAATGCACTATCAGATCTTCAGTCATTTCAGGACATAAGCTATTCTAAACCAATGCACATAAAAGCTACTGTGCCAAATTCATCCCAGGAGTTACATGAGGGATGAAATTGGTCCATTGACTTTATTCTTGGATTTGTGAGTTTGTTCTTCAATGTGTTATTTACACAAATGTAGGTTTGTCCACTTGATTGCAATAAATGGAAGTCTATTATGCCAAGAAAACTAATAACTTGACTAGATTTCCAGTTGTAGTAGTTATGGAGAAATGGGCATGTTAACTGTTATTGTTCCTTATAGCTGATGTGATGCATTCACTGCACAATATTCAATATCTAGGAAACAAACATATCAAGAGCTGGAGAGGTTTTAGATAAACTGATACATTACAGTTCTAAGGAAAAACATCATACTATTGAGCATATAAACAAAGACTAGATTTTATATAAAATCTGATGGTGAATTTCTAATAGACTTTGAACCCTTCAAAATGTATAAGAATACAGATAAACAATCAATAGCAAAATCAAAAGATGGGTGGACTGGGTACACCCCAACTACAGCACATACATAAAAGGGTTGAAGCAACAATTGAATTAGTGGGTAAGGGAATATGCATGGAATTGTCGCTGCAAGAAGGATCTATGGGCAGTAGGAGCCACAGGATTGGGTGTATGGAATCTGGGGGACCATTGGGTAACTAAGTAATTAATAAGCCAAAATGTAAAACTTCAACAACAACAAAAATCAATGAACTACTGGCACAGCAACTATCTGCAATTGCAATGAGATGGAAAAGGGCAGCAGAGGTGAACCTGCGGTTAACTCAATGAACAGGGAACCTGGTGACATGGGTGGGGGATGACTTCAAAAGGCTAACCTGGGGATAGAAGGTATGGGAATGCAAAATGCTCAACTAAGGGGCTAGCACCTGGGTAATAGTTGCAGTGGTACCTTGGAATGAGACAGCAACTAAGGTGGTCCCCATAAGCCCTATGGAAATAATAAGAATGGGAGGAGCTCACTGGGAACCACTGGGGAATAAATAGGAAAAATGGAATAGTGTAAAATGAATAATTCAATTAAGTAATTGTTTATCATAGAATATTAGGGTTCAAAGGGACCTCAGAAGATCATCTAGTCCAACCTGCTGCTCAAAGCAGGATCAATCCCCAGACAGATTTTTACCCCAGTTTCCTAAATGGCCCCCTCAAGGATTGAATTCACAACCCTGGGTTTAGCAGGCTAATGCTCAAACCACTGAGCTATCTCTCCCCCCAAAGAAAATATTTAAATGTGCCCCTCCCCAATGGCCACGAAGAAGCAGACCCAATGGGGTGTGCCAGGGTAAACAATTGGGTGTAATGTATATGGGGTATGAAATATTCTGCTAAAAGTATGCACAATTCTGTAATATAACACTTGAAAGTACAAGTGCACCAGCATCTGGCACAATTATACACATCTACATGCTGCCATCAGGAATTTGGTGCATGAATGAATCTGTGGAACTTATTTCTGTGGACAATCGAACCAGTGCATTACCCAGTTCCATACCAAGTGGTCAAGCTGGTTTGGACAGTACCCTGTTTCTCTGTAAATATTCAATGAACTCATGATATGGACAAGAGCACATGAACACTGCAGGGGCAGCTCCAGGCCATGCAACGCCGAACCCAGGTCTTGGAAGCCCAAGCCCAAGTCAAGGAATTAATGCGTTCCAATTGGCTACTGAACTGCCTGCTGATTGCGCTTGGACTGATGTTGCCTATGCCCTTCGGACAGGCCTAATGGACACTCATTCACTTCATGGTCATATCACTCATGTTGTAGGAATATTATTCCTATTAATTGTAATAGGAATCATTTATTGGGTGTTTAAAATTATGTGCTGCCTTAGCCTCTCCCTGAAGGCCATGTTTGTAAATTCAGTGGCTTACCCCTTTATATGACTTGCCTCCTCTCTCTCCTCGTAGCATGATCAGTGGACCAAGGTATCAGGCTAGCTGGAGCTGAATGCCCCGCCGTTCAGTGTGCGAGAAGGAGGGGCTCCTGGACCCTTCTTTGAAGCGGGGGGGGGGAGTGTTGAGATATGTAAGGGTTAAGTAAAGAGATGAAAAACTGCTGGCATGCTGGCTTGGTATCAGGGAGTAGGCACAGGCACGCACTATTCCTTCACTTAAAAGATAGACTGTTACCCTTTTCCCCTCCCTTCTTCTTGTTAAGAATTGATAAGTGTTGCAGCTGCATAAGAAATGGGGGGGGGGGGGGGGAGAATCTAAAAGATAACACTTCTTTACCCCAAAGGTATCTCCTCCTCCCTTCCTTTCCCAGCTACATAAGCCCCTTCCTCCCTCCCCTGAGAATTGCTGACCAGGGAGATTTGTGGCAACAGATTGTTGCAAGGAAATGTATTTTCAAGGTAGAAATGTGTGTTATGCATAATGCTGTGCACAATAGATAGAGGTGGGTTTACTAACAGAATGGGTATTTTTATTATCTAATAAGAGTTTTTGGGGTGTTGTAACAGATGTAGGCAGGTACATACTAACAAATAAAAAGAATGTGATGTAACTAATTCAGTACTTCTCCTTCTAACAGTACCTAAATAAATTATGCTCAAAAATGGGATTATGAGCAGACACTGGGAGAGACTGTTCTTTTTATAACTGGACTGAGGGTAAACTGATTCAGGTGCACCTACTGGGTCATAGCCTGCTACAGGAAGGTGCTCCAGGCTACTACTAAAGTTAGACATTTTTAAATAAGCAGGTCCAGATAACTTGTATCCAAGAGTTTTAAAAGAGCTGGATAAGTAGTTCTTTGAACTGTTAATATTGATTGTTTACTATGTCTTGAAACACTGGGAAAGCTCTAAAGGACTGGAAGAAAACTAATCTTCTGTCAGTATTTAAGAGGGTAAATGGAATGACCTGGGTAAGTATTCACCTATACCACACATTTGGTATGGTTTACATGACAGTTACCAATGTCTTTATATGCATCAATAACCATATAGGGTTAGCTCATAACCCAAATACCCAGCAGTATAGCGTAGTGTAGTGAGGCATGTATCAGACAATGGGACCTACATAGCCTCCTCTTTGGCAATCTGAGGCTCATTTCTGATCCAAGCATTGAGACTTAATCAATTGTCAGAGACACCAGCCCACTCTTGCCTCACATGAGAGTTGAGGGTCTCACTGAAGGGTGTGTCAAGCTGTGTAAGACTCTGAAGTCAACATAGCACAACAGGTCCTGGCCAAAAGCATCTTAGCCCTGTAATGGGATTTGGTAACCATAAGCTAGTTCCTTCTACTACCACAATTCTGATCTGTGTGCCTGCCTCACAAAGGTATGACAAACATAATACACCACAGCACCCTGAGAAAGATGAAAAATCCCCTGACTGCTCATGACAATATGCATTATATATTTTTCCCAAACTATAGAGGCAACCAGCCAAAGCACTCCAAGTGAATCACCATGGAGTCCCCACAAGCAGCGGCCATGAACAAACTACACCAAGAATGGAGTGAGAGTAGGTGGGTAGATTAAAGTTGGGGCTGGCTGGAGCGCTCTACCTCAGGGCATGCATATATCACATCCCCACCTGGAACTAAGCAGTGGGGTTGAATAGCAGCCCCAGGAGCCCATCTTGGGCTAATCCTGGCTACTTGGTGGAATGCAGTGTGGGAGCAGTTCATCCCTCACCACTGCCATCCAGGACATGCCTGGGGTGTCTATTCTGCAGCTGGAATGAACAAAGCAGTGCCCTGATAAACAGAAACGGCACTGAGTTCACTTGATTTCCTGACACTATGTTTCAATTCATTTAGCAGATGAATATTAGAGTTTTTTTGTTCGGGTTTTTTTTTTTTTTTTTTTTTTTTTTAAGAATTTTGAATCAGGTTTTTTAAATACACACATCAATGTCAACAGACAAGATGTTTAGAGTGTAAATTTCAGTAGCAATGCAAGTGTTTACAGTATACATCACATAAACTGGACAAAAACTGGCAGTTTGCCATCTATTTGATGGAATATCAACATTATGGGAGGCTTGTGTTCTCATGGGTTCTAACAAGAGCTAATTAAAGTGTATAATGCATGAGAGGCATTGGTTAAAGTAGATGTAGGCTATTAACTTGGTTTATAGCTTTCTTGTTGAGCTGTGGAAGTCTAAAGATGTAATATTCAGATTAAGTTCAGATATATTAAGTAAGGAAAACAAATCTAATTGTGCTTTGATTTGGTTCATACAAACAAACTGTCTAGGCAAATGAAAATCTAACTTTAATTCCCAAATCTCACATAACGATAATAAATAAATTGTAGAACATATTTTTCATAAACCAAGGTTTGCCTTGAAGCTCTTAAGTCTACCTAAAAGGGCTCTGATCTCTGCACTGGCTCCCTCCTGAGATAAAACAGAGGATGCACCCTAACTCCTTTCACACCCCCGCCTTTCTGACCCCCTGATAGCTGTGTTCCATGGAGCAATGAAACAGTTGACAAATAGGGGAAAGGCTGCGGAGTTCATGGGACAGAATGTTGAGGAAAAGTGGAGCTAGATCATGGAACTCATTAACAGAAGCTATAACTAATGAGTACTTCTTGAAATATTCCTGGCATAACATTTCTCCAGTGAGTCTGTAAAATCTATTTCCAGATCCAAAAGTAAAGTGAGATCACTGGAGAGAAATCATCCTCTCCTTAATTACCCAAGTTGGAGATTGTACTCTGGGAGTAGCACTAAAATGTGTTATTTAGTTCTATTTCCTTGGTCTTATATGTGATCTGGATCTAATTTTGTTTTTAAATAAAAAAGTGTTTTGCCTGTTAGAAAACTGTAAAGCTGAAGGCCTTTTTATAAAACTGACACTTTCCATTTCCAATGTTCCTTTACTTTTCAGGCCACACATTTTTAAACACCTCTCATCTCTAACTGTAGGAGTTTAGAACAGACGTGCTTTCTGTTATATTTAATAAAGGCTAAAATTTTCCAAAGTACCAAATAACTTAGGAACCCAAGTCCCAGTTTCAAAAGTAATTTAGCTACTTAGGAACCCCAGTCTCATTGAAAGTCAGTAGGATTCGGGCTCCTAGGTGCCTGAGTCACTTCTGAAAACAGGAAAACATGAGAAAATTAAATACCTACAGGCTTGATGCCTCTCATCAGGCACAGAAGGGGCAATTTGCAACCCCCCCCCCCAAAATCTATGTGTTCATGTGCAGTGGGGGTGGGAAGGATTCCCTCCTGGAGGGGAATAGGCACCACTGCTCTTTGACAGAAGTTGGAAGCGGCTGGTCTGAAAAAGTCATCTTCTGCATACCTGGGTCCCACTCTCCTCCTCTGGAGAATCTGGGCACCAGTCCCCCTGAGAGTAGGGGATCATAGGAGGTTTGCTCTGTAACTATTTTCCTCCAGACATACCTTCTTCTGTTGGGGGTCTGTCATGTATTCCTTTTTACACAGCAGGGCTGCTACTAGCAGGTCAGGCTTCTGTACCAGATATGGACTGGCTACAGAGTTTCCATTGGGGCAGGAACTACAAAAGATGTGTTCTTTTTAAGAGATTTTAACGCACTGCAAGGTGTGGCTGTCACGAGTTCAGGTAAGTGATGTTGCACATGACACCACTGAGTAGATGAACATTACAATATAGTTTTAGCATTTCACTATAGGGACTGTAACAGGGTGGTTTACTCCTTAATGGTTAGTTGCCTGGGACCAATCAACCCTAGCTACTAAGGAGGTATACCTGTGCAGACATCAGCTGATTCCCCCATTAAAGAGCAGCAGGAAATGGGGGAAGGTTTCTGGGAGTGATTAGGCTCCAGCAGGGAACCCTCAGTTTTCAGGGTGAAGGCTCCAGTCAAGGAAGGCCTGGGAGGCCACAGCAGGACTCAATTGGAACTTAACATTTATTTTGTTGTGTTAATAAATCCAGCCCCAGGAAGGAGTATTGCTGAACTTAAGAAGAGTTTGTCTACAGGGTACCCTGTTGGGGGCTCTGAAGAAGGGAAATAGAGACCGGGCATTTGCAGAACCACTACAGGCCATGAGGGCACATTCAGGCGCTAGCTGGCCAGATAACAGGAACCTTCAGTTCAAGTTCTACCATCAGAAGTCAAGCATTAAATCTGACTGTTAGTATTAAATGGGTGATAGAATAGAAATACAATATATATTGCATACAAATACTTTATAATGATACAAGAAAGACCAAACAGAACATTCAGTATAAACTGAATCATCTTATGCACTGGTTATCAGTGCTCATAAAGCACAGGGACCTACATGAGAGCAATGAATATTGGAGATATCAAGGTAGGGCTTGTGATATTGTACCTATTGTGTGGATTTGTCCTACCATCTAGCAGAGGGGTTCTCAAACTGGGGGTTGGGACCCCTCAGGGGGTCATGAGGTGATTACATGGTGGAGGGGGGTGGTCACAAACTGTCAGCCTCCACCCCCAACCCCATTTTGTCTCCAGCATTTATAATGGTATTACATATATAAAAAAGTGTTTTTAATTTATAAGCAGGGGGGTTACACCCAGAGGTTTGCTATGTGAAAGGGGTCATCAGTAAAAAAGTTTGAGAGCCACTGATCTAGGCCCTATGGAATCAAATTTAACAAAAGCTAAAGAGTCTGTTAGGGATAGACCCCTCACCACCCTTATATAGCTCCATGAATAAAAAAAGTAAATATAAAAATTACAGGACTTCTACAACTTTAGAGGAAGAGGTTTAGCAATTTAATTTGTGTGTGTGTGACTGGGTTCACTCACCACTGAGGTACCTCCTGCCAGCTGTCATGGAAATTAGCTAAAATTACTAGGGCACCCTCCTCTGGTAGTGCCTCACCACTGTCACTTTTGTTCCAGGACCCACACTGCTCCCAGGACTGTGGCATCCCCCTCAGTGACACTGCCCTCCAGCTGTGCCACACTCTAGTCCCTGTTTCAGATCTGTAATCTCTGTCCAGCCACTCCCGCAGTGGCAACTACAGTCCATTGTCCCAGGACTGCTTCCCATTGGGCTCCAGCAACTTCTTCTGCCCTTACCTCAAGGCCTCAGCCTACAGACCCTAGGAGCCAGCCAGCAGCTCTCTCTAGCTTGCCTAGTCTCTGCTTGTAGCACCGCTCTATCCCAGGTGCTGGTGTACCTTCCTCCTGCTAGGAACCTGATCTTTTCCCCCAGGAGCTCCAGTCAGCTGCTGAACTCTGTGCTGCTCTGAAGCCCCTCTTATATGAGCCTGCCAGGCTATGATTGGCTGCTCCTCTCAGCCCCTTTCTAATTGGCTGCCTCTGGCACAGCCTCCCTAGGGCTGCTTTTAACCCCTTTTCTGCCAGTGAGGGGCAGCCAACCCAGCACATTGCACTAAACACACTTTTACACAGATGGGGAACCTATTTTTATTGACTACAGCCAGTTGGAAATTTTCCAGTGAAACAGAATTTTGTTGGAAAATGCCACTAGGTCATATCCAAACTGAAAAACAGTTGGGTTCAATGAACTTCTGCTAAATCATAGATAGGGTTCTGTTGGAATCCTATCTGGTTCCCTGCCAGTTCTCCTTGGGAGCTGCTGGGGAACCTTCCAATGTGAACTGCCCCAGGGCCAGGAACTTTGTTTATCACTTTCTCTTATCTTTATGATCATTTTTCTTATTGCCTAATCTTCTCTGTTCCCTTCTTGGACTACACTATTTATTTTAGGTGATAGGATTGATGAGATCTGTAAGAAATGTAAGGCTCTATGAAAGAAAAATCTATTTGATTTATCATCTGGCATTTGCTTATTACTCCAGAGCCATCATCATAGCCTTCAGTAAACAGATGAACTTCAGGGTTACTTTCAATAGCAGATGAGAAGTTGAATACTAAATGTAGAATTGGCTGGTTATATGTAGGACTGGTAGCACCTGCCTATTAAGATTGCCCAACAGTACTCATTGTAAGACCCTGTTTTCAGTTGCTTATAACTTTGCCAGACTAATGGTTTGGGATGAAATTTTCCATATCGGGTGTCTGCCTCAGGCCATGTGTTTTCTAAAACATTTCAGCCAAAACAGCCCAGCCATTTCTGAGAATGAGGATAGGGAAAAAGTACATTGTTTTGTCCATGTTAAAAAATGCTAGTGACTTTATTTCAAAAGATCTAGCACCAACACCCCCTAGAACAGGGACTTGAAATTTGGCAAAGGGGTGGTCTTTGCATCAGGTATTGAGCCAGTTGAAAGTTTTCTAATGAAAGGATTCCCATCAGTTCACCATCCATAAAATGGGAATAATAATATCTCCTCATCTCACACGGATGTTATGCAAATAAGTTAATGTTTGTGAAATGTTTAGCTATTATGGAGATGAGTGCCATAGAAAAGCCCATGAAGAAATTAATAGCGTGTTCAGAGCAAGGTTTGAATAGCGTGCAATGAATAAAGCATGGGACCATGCATAGAGCAATGACGAGAAAACAAAATATTAAACCGCTGCTCACTGAGTGAGTACCATCCATTGTGTGCATTAAATGAGGCAATGGCCGAATAGGAAAAAAAAAAGTATGATTATCATGTAATTAATTGAAGTCTATATTATAATTTATATGCTTGAGAGGGCTGAATTAAAGTTGCACCAGCAGCCTTAATTCTGGCATTTCCGAACTTCAGAGGGCTTGACTTTGTAACTTTTATTGAACCAACTTCTGGTGGCAGAAGAGACATCCTCCTGAGCTTCTCAGAGCTCTCCTTCAGGTCTGGGAAAGGTAACCAGAATAATGTTACGCTAATTACAAGGAGGGACAGATTGTTAAGCATAAGGGGTTAAAACACATGGCAAGAAACCACTTAAAATGAAGAGGGCAATTAACACCTTTTCAGTCATAGGACAAAGGATAATTAGTAGGCTACAAATGATTTTAATGAGCTATAAAACCAGTGTCTGTTAAGACCATGATTTTTAGTAGCTAGTGGAGTCACGAATTTAAGTTCCCAAGCTCATCTTTTGAAGGTATTCTGCATGTTTCCTTTGAGGAGGAGGACTGAGAGATCTGTGATGGAGTTATCACTTTGAAGTTTTCATCCATGGATGATAGGGTGTTTTTGCCTTTTATCGTTTTCCTGTGTGAGTTCATTTGAGAGCACAGTGATTGTCTGGCTTCACCCATCTAGTTGTTGTTGGGGCATTTGATGCACCGGGTGAGGTACACCATTTTGTGATAGACCTATCTAGGACCCATGGGTCTTGAAAGGTGTGTTATGGGAGGTATTGATCCTTGTAGCAGTGGAGATGTGGCTGCAGGTATTAAATCTGTTGTCCTGGCAAGGTCTGGTGCCGCTTTGAGTTGATGTGTCCTGGTATGTGGGGAGCTTGCTTCTGATCGACCCTGCCAGAACAGATCCAAAACGGAATGTGAAATAATTCAAACAAGTTAGGTCAGAATCAGTCCCTAACTTACATCTATGTAACTCTTTTGACATCAGCATTACAACTCCTGATTTTTACCTTTGAAACAGAGAGCTAAGTAAGTTTGGTAAACTTTGATTTGGTCTTATTTCCATTCAAATGCTATAAAAGAAAATTATTTAAAAAATAACATTAAAAGCCTAATTGGAAGTAGAAATGGAGTTAAGCTGAAAATCCTGATCCAAAGGATTCAGATATAGTCAACCACAAAATTCATTTTCATACATGGGTCCAGATTCTGAAAGGCCTGTGCTCTAAAATTTAAGAAGTATTGATCAGGCCCAGCTATGTTCAAGGCAGGACATGGTTTGGGGGTAAACACAGAGGTGGTTTGATGCCATCTCTCTTCTTCTCTAATCCTAGGGACAACTTGGGGGGCAGTTCAGTCCTCAGCACAATTTACAGCAGCCCTGGACTCCTCCAATTTACACTGGTTGGTAACAGCCCTTAGGGACCATACCAGTGGCACAGCATCAGCAAAATGCAAGGTGCTCTGGACATGGCCCTTGTTCGTACTAAGCTGGGATGACCAGGATCTGGAAGGATAAGGCCAACCATGCCAGCTTTACACCATGCCTAGATTCCCCTGCACAAGAGGAATTCCCAGCTAGCAATTTGCATCACTGGTGGGACAAAAGAAGATGGAAAATTGGACAGAACAATGCAGAGAATCTCATCCATTGTTTTCTAGTTCTATCTAGCTATTTTGAGATTTGAGACCCACTTCTCACTGAGAATAACTGTGAAATGTCTTACTTTTCTCAAAGTTTTATATTTACTTACAATATTGTACGTTAAGGACTACAAGGTTTTAGTGTCAGATAATACTATACGTGATCATGTGTGCACAATGGGGTGATTTATGAACACACTATAATGGCAGTTCTAGTTCTGATTTAAAGAGCCTTTCCTTTGTTTGGGTGGTGGCTACATTTCTGTGATGAAATAATTCCTATACATTATGCTGTCTTGGAAAGTACTTTTGGATTCATCTGGGTGAAATCAATGGGAACTGATTGGCACTCAGCATTTTTCAAAAAGTTTCTACAGGTGCCTTAATATGGACACAAGACCCTAATTTATGCTCATTTTAAAAAATCTTGGGCAAAGATTTCTGTTTAGATTTATTTTTTTAAAGATTCTCTCTGGTCAGAGAGCTTGTACACAAAATTTCAGAAAAGGGTTTTATAGCCGAGTCAAGTGTGAAATAATAATAATAAAAAAAAAAAAGGATGGGTGCTCTCTCTCACACACACTACCTCCAGAGGTGAAAGTAAGCCAGTATGGCGTACCAGCAAGAGCTGGTCTGCCGTACTGGGGCTGCCCGGCTTCCCCAGGGGGCAATTTAAAGGGCCTGGGGATCCCAGCAGGGGCTGGATCCCCAGGCCCTTTAAATTGCCACCAGAGCCCCACTGCTGGAGCCCTAGGGTAGGGTTGCAGGGCTCTGGGAGCTATTTAAAAAGTCTGGGGCTCCCGCTGCTTCTACCCCAGCCCTTTAAATAGCCGCCAGAGCCCTGGAGTAGTGACGGTGGGGCTCCGGCGGCTATTTAAAGGGCCAGGGCGGTAGAAGCAGGGGAGCCCCGGGCCCTTTAAATAGCCCTGGGAGCCCAGGGGCTGCGTGGGGCTCCAGGGGCTATTTAAAGGGCCCAGGGCTCCAGCTGTCTCTGCCACCCTGGTCCTTTAAATAGCTGCGGGAGCCCCGCTGCTTTCCCAGGGCTCCCGCGACTATTTACAGGGCCAGGGCGGTAGAAGCAGGGGAGCCCCAGGCCCTTTAAATAGCCCCCAGAGCCCTGGGCTGCTGCTGCTACCCCAGTAGGGGGGCACTTACCTTACAGGGTGGGCTGAGGCCTCAGCCCCGCCCTAGGCCCCACCCCTTCCGGCAGCCAGAGCTGGAAAGTAAGTCACTGGACTTACTTTCACCCCTCTCATTCACTCACACAAAATTAGCTTGGAACCCTTGAACAGTTAACAGCAAACACAGGGATAGATTCTCTATTTGGAATCTAGTCCATAGTAAAGGACAACACCTTCTTTCACTTCCCCTAGAGCTGCCTGCAGGGACTGAGAGGTAGATTTTGATTCAGTATCTCACACCTACAGGTCTCCTCATTGCTCCAGGTAGGGAGAAAACTATGCCAATAACTAATTAAGGGATAGCTTGTGGCATTACAGTTTGCTACCCCTTGCTTGCAGCTGCACAGTCACACTTCCCCTGGAGCACTCTCAAAGGGAGATGGTGACACAATGACTGTTGCTCCATATGAGGGAGTACCCTTAAACAGGTCTGACATTGTGTATTCTCCTGGATATGCCAGTGGAATTACATCACCAGGCATTTTAGAGGTTCAGAGTCAAGGCTCACCCATTCCCTTCTTTTTCCCCACC
Source organism: Trachemys scripta elegans (assembly GCF_013100865.1). NCBI lineage: Eukaryota > Metazoa > Chordata > Testudines > Emydidae > Trachemys > Trachemys scripta. The sequence goes on along the minus strand of NC_048302.1, from coordinate 98,546,323 downwards.
TACCCCCACAAAAGAGATGTAGTGGCTCCAGGCCACCCTACACTCAGGAAGCTGTGGTACAGGATGCCTTCTCTTCTCTTGCAGCAGCATGTAGGATGGGCATGAGCTAGCCCATAGTAATCCAAAAAGAAAATATCTGAGTCCTCTGTAGGCACCACTTTTATTTATTCTTGGTTATAGAGCAGGGTTTTATGGCCCTGAAATAATAGCTCATAGATTTTTTTTTTTAAATCCATCAATAGTGGAGCAATATTCTTTGTTACCACAGGGTGGCACCTTTTAAACTCTTAGCTGTATGACAGACGTCTCAACATATTTTTAAGCTAACTACATTATATAGGAGTAAGAGATATTCACCCAATTATTCCTAAGCTTTTGTTTTAATCTCCCTAAAGTATTTCATTTGGGGATAATAAATCATTTGCTACATGTTAGATCTAGGCACAAACTTTGGAAAGAATAATGTATTTGCTTAATTCATCTCCTTTTTCTGCCTATGGAGTTCCATGAGAAGACCATTGTTTTGAATTTATTCATTATTTACATTTGTCCAGTAATTTTTTAAACTCGGTTAAGGATTTGCAGATTTCAAAAATCAAGCTGCTTGATTAGTTGCTTATTTGAGATTGATCAGATAAATCTAGTCAGACTGTTTCTGCTGTCTGATTGAATAAGCACACAAGCACTTCTGTGCGAAATACTTACCAAAGATCATTTAAAATTTGGTTTCTATTAATGTCTTTTACATGCAACTTTTAAAATTTAGTTTCCACTCATATTTCAGGCAGCAGAAGTTGTTTACTTAAATGTTTATAGAAAATATATACAAAAAAGGGGTATAAACATGTATTGAAACATTCAGTTTAAAATCAAATAGTCACAAAAATGATTGAGCTGTTTTCTCCTAACTTTATTGTGTGTATATATACACTATGACAAAACATTCCTTCAGAGGTTGCATTTTTTTCAGAGATGCTGCTATTCCTTTTTTCTATCACACTCTGGGGGTTATGACAACAAAAAGCTTTGCTGACACAAATCCTTTTTCAGAGCCCAGTGAAGTCAGTGGAAAAATTGGTATTGACTTCAGTGGGCTATGAATCAAGCCTACAGAAAGAAGGTTTTGAGTTTAATGAAGTACTTAGTTTCTTCCATTATTTAAAACAAACAACGATACTTACCTAGGCAGTGATATACTTAGGGATCATGAAGGATTTCAGTGTCTTTTATAATGGCATATAACATATGCTTAACTTTCTTTCTGTTTGGAATTACTGAAAGTAAAAATGAACATGCAAAGCTTTTGTCTGATAAGGTCTCATGTCTACTCTTTTACCTTGTTATCAAAACAGGGCTAATGTGACCCTTGGATGTCTAAACAGGGGAATCTCAAGTAGGAAGGTTATATTAGCTCTGTATTTAGCACTGGCATGACTGCTACTGGAATACTGTCTCCAATTCTGGTGTCCAGCATTTATAAAGGATGTTGATAAATTGTACAGCTTCAGAGAAGAGCCACAAGAATGATTAAAAGAATTGGAACACATGCATTCTAGTGACAATCTCAAGAAGTTGAATCCATTTAATTTACCAAAGAGAAAGTTGAGGGATGACTTGATCACAATCTATGAGAACCTGCATGGGAACAGAAATTTGACAGAGGGTTCATCAATCAAACAGAAAAAGGTATAACAGGATCCAATGGCTAGAAGTACAAGCAGGGCTGGTTCCAGGCACCAGCTTACCAAGCAGGTGCTTGGGGTGGCCACTTCGGAGTGGGGCGGCATGTCCAGCTGTTCGGCGGCAATTCGGCGGACGGTCCCTCACTCCCTCTCGGAGCGAAGGACCTTCCGCCGAATTGCCGCCGCAGATCGCGATCGCGGCTTTTTGTTTTGTTTTGTTTTGGGTTTTTTTTGTTTTTGTTTGGCTGCTTGGGGCAGCCAAAACCCTGGAGCCAGCCCTGAGTACAAGACAAATTCAGACTGGAAATAAGGCATAGATTATCAGTGAAGGTAATTAACTATTGGAACAACTTACCAAGGGCTACCAAAGGGATTCTTCATCACTGGCAATTTTAAAAATACAATTGGATGTTTTTCTAAAAGATATACTCTAATTCAAACAGGATGTTCTGTATTATACAAGAGATCAGACCAGACAATCACAGTGGTCCTTCTGGCCTTAGAATCTATGAATCTTTCATGTTAAAGGAAAGATGGATAAAAGATGGAATTTCAGTGCAGCAAGTGTAAACAAGAACTGTTTTTTAAAAAAATTTAAATGATTACTTTTTGCACTTGGTTTTGCAATGTACCAGTGCCTTGTTAAATTTCTTGCTATATACTTTGTAAAATTATCAGCTACAGTGCTACTTTTAACAAAGCCAATGTAGGTACAGCATTTTGCATCAGTTTCAGAAGGCTAGTGTTATTTTATAATTAACTTACAATCACTAATTTGGTAAATGTCAGTGCTGCAGAGAAGTTTTTTTTAACTTGATAAATGAAGTGTAATTACTTGCAAAAATACCTACTGTGATTTCTACATTTGTAAACCAGCAAAGCCTTGTAACTCATCTTTGCAAGTAAAATGGAAGCTGTTTAATTTATTACAAGAGGAAGTTTAGATTAAAAAAATAGAATTCTGCCATCAGTCCACTCGGGAGATATCATTTTATAAAATTGGTCCAAAACCTCAATTCTTCTTTCTGATTGAGAACTAAAACTGTTTGAACCAGGTAACAGGAGGAAATTTGGGTTGAACAACAAATGTATTAAAGAATAGGATTATAAATTAATGGTTGCACTACCCATACAATTTATAATAGTTAAATGAATTTTATTTAATAAGATGTTTTGTTTTGGTGTGGTTTGGTTTTAATGCTACAGAAAGTATAGTGGTAGCCTGGATTTTTTATTTGTTACTGCATCTCTCACTTAAAACTACAGGATAATATATATGAAATGAGGATGAGTCAAAGATTGGTTAATAGCTCCTTTACCCTCCCCACCCTGTAGTACTCCCTCCTGAACTCAGCAATACCCAGCTCAGCCAGGCCAGAAAATCCAGCCTTTTAGGTCTACCACGTGCAGCAGTTGCTCCCTTCTTCTTGTTATAACTGTACTGGAGGGGTACATATCAATCAGCAAACCAACTGAGACAGCAGATCTCAAGTAAAAGTTCTTTTGATTGGAGTGTGACATTACTAACATGAACTGGGACCATATAGATCATTGTTGCAACCAAGATCTTGTAGTGGCACCAAATCTTGTATAAAGAGGGTCAAGTAAGACAAGGTTAGGGTTTGCTGGTTATGACATGCGTACAGATAGAATATCATCATTTTTGTATTTAAAGTTATAAGTATTGGTTCTATACTGTCTGTATTTCAAACTTGTGCTATGCTTCTGGGTGACACCCCAGACAATTTGGCGTCAGCACTGCCTAGCCTACTTGATGGCCCATTAAGGTCCATCAGCTATACAAGTGACCCATTGAGAGAAGGCAGATACACCTTGTGACTCAGCAAGGCATGCAGGGACATGCCTATAGACAGAACTCTAAGGTTTTTCCATGCCATGTGCTGGGCAGCTTGTATTTGAGACAAAGGAAGCACAAGCCACATGGCAGAGAATATAAAAGGTCCTGGAAACCCCTCCATTTTGTCTTCAATCCTGCTTCTTACTTCTGGAGGAACCTTGCTACAACTAAAGCTCTGAACAAAGGACCGAATGACCCGTCCCAGCTATCGATGTATTCCAGAGACTTGATTTGAACATGCAGTCTATTCCATCACTGCTACAAGCCTAAACCAAGAATTTTGACATTACCGTATGTAATTGATTACATTTAACCAATTCTAACTCTCATCTATATTTCTTTCTTTTATGAATAAACTGTAGGTTTTAGATTATAAAGGATTGGCAACAGCGTGATTTGTGGGTAAGATCTGACTTGTGTATAGACCTGGGTCTGGGGCTTGGTCCTTTGGGATCAAGAGAACCTTTTTTCTTTTACTGGGGTATTGGTTTTCATAACCATTCATCCCCATAATGAGTGGCACTGGTGGTGATACTGGGAAACTTAAGTGTCTAAGGGAATTGCTTGTATGACTTATGGTTAGCCAAAGCCGTGAGACTGAAGTCCTCTCTGTTTGGCTGATTTGGTGCCTTAATAGTAAAGGAACTCCAGCTTTGGGCTGTAACTGCCCTGCTCTAAGCAATTGGTCCTGAATTGATATTCTCGGTTGTGTCCCACCAGAGGCAGTATTGTTACATGGAGGTATCAGGAAGCATTAAAAACTAAACAAGTTTGTGTCGACGTTTCCATTAATGAACTTTAGTTGCTTTTCAAATGTTACTTTAAAAGTATTCAATACAAAGCTCTTAATTATTGGTGGAAGATTCATACTTTTGGTGTAACTCTGCAGGGTGATTAAAATCCATCAGTGCCTTCACAAAGGCTTTTGAAAAATGAAAATAAACTGACAGTTTCCCCTTAAAGTGACAGTCATCTAACACTATATATAAAGGTCATTTAGTGATACTTAAATGTACTGTAATTCTAACTCTTAGCCTCAGACAATGTGCATCCAATTCACAGATGAGTTCACAATCCCTGAATATTCACTTGGTTGACTGAAAGTGACTATTTTTGGCTAACAGGCTCTTCTAGCATAATCTCTTAGTAAAATGAGAGATTGAAAACTCTTATTAAATCGCAGAGAATTAAAAAGGTCAGCATAATTAAGAATCGTTTGCACAGGAACACCATTAGAAGATAGAGATACCCGCAGTGAGCACTGGCTTATTTGCACTTCCACTTAGTTCAAAATTGGCCCTAAAGATAGTCTAATTCTTTTGTATTTCCTGTCTTTCAAAACCTATCAAGATGTTCAAACTGAAGAGAACTCAGCTAACTACCACTATGAATACTGGGGTTCATTCCAATCATATTTGTTTTCCTATGGCCCAAATGGCTTCCTCTTATCACCAGCGATCATGGCATTCAATACAGAATTATATTAAAAGGTCATGTTTGAAATGAGAATCCACACTTATCTGTACAATTTTAGGGTTAATATTGTTCTCGGTTCATGCATGGAACTCCCACTGGAATCAGTGAAGCTTTGCATTAAAAATTGAAGACAGAACATGGCCTTGCTATTCAGCTGCATTCTGGAGGGAAAAATACAACATATTGTTTTTCATCTCAGTACCTCTTTTTGGTGGGTGCTGCTTTTTTGCTCAAAATAAGAAATGCAATTTTTGTTTTACAGTTCTAAACGTTAGTTCTATGTATCCCCCTGTATAGGAATTACTGTATATACTTGTTCATAAGCCAAATTTTTTAGTAAAAAAGGGAGCACCAGAGAAGGGGGCCGGCTTATGAACGAGTATAGAGAGGGAGAGGTGGGACACAGCCCCTCCTCCCCCAACAGAGGGAGCAAGGAGAGGCAGCACAGCCAGCAGAGCCAGAAGGGAAAAGGCAGGGCCAGAGTCTCTCCACTTCTGGCCACGCTGTTCCCCCCAGCCTCTGAAGCAGCTGCAGCTCTGGGGCTGGCAGGATGCAGCCGTGCCTCTCGCCCTCCCACCCCCCAGAGCAGGCTGCAGCCACACTGCCCAGCCTGCCGGAGCAGCTCCAATCAGGCCAGAGACATCCTCCCCTGGCCCTCCCCAGATAAGGTGGGAAGGGATGAGATGGGAAGAGTGTGGGGGTCCTGGGCTAGGGGAGGGGTCATGTGGGGGGTGGTGGTCATAGTGTTAGCCAAATAGGGCCCGTTTCCCCCCGGAGCTTACCTAATTACACCAAGGAGGCACGGAGAGACAAGAAGACGGGTACCAGGTCCTTTATTTGTCAGTCAGCTGAGAGGGTGCTCCTCGACTTATGCCAGAAGAGAGACACCTTACAAGCACAACTGAGCTTCTTTTATACAGAGAGACAAACAACTTAGCATTCATTCTTTTGCGTCATTATGCTGACCAATAGATAATAGGTTACACAGGATACATATATTATTTTGGGGAGGGGGGATACAAGAGACATCTGTTGCGGATACATTTGTCATTTTGAAGGGAGAACAAGGTACATCCCTTGACCCTTTGCACTAAATACCTTGGGGATATATGGGAAAGCAACTGCAAACTAACTATCTCTCTCTGTTCCCTCCTCCTTATCTCTATTATTTCTGCTAGTATGAGTGAAACTGCAGCCATTTGCCAGAAACGCTGACCAATACATTTCTGCTTTAACATGTAAGCAGTTAGCACAGAAGTAAATGAGAATTCACAAGATGGAGTCTGGGGGTTTCAGATAGGCCCAGAGCAAAAGAGTTTCATCGACACCTTGGCTTTCCACTCTCCCGAGTTACCTGGTAGCTATGCCTAGTGGATCTCAACAATAGGGGTTACTCCCCTGACCCCCAGCTTCTCCCCCCCCAAAAAAAGTTTCCCCACCAGTTGCTGTCCTGGCCCATCAGGGTAAGCAGCTGGCACGCCGGGACACTTTATTTACTTAGGTTTACCTCCGTGCCTGTGGACGCTTGAGGTAAACAAACCAGCTCAGTCCACCAATGGTTGGCCTGGAAGCCAAAGTTTGATGACCCCTGAATTATAGGCTTATGAATGAGTCATAAAAAATTTCCATTTTTACTTATCCATCTTGGGAGGGGAGGGTGTCAGCTTATAAAC